>NW_026709021.1:0-77018 GCF_030490865.1 Poecile atricapillus | reverse complement strand
AGCCACGAAGGTGTTTGGTATGCCACCCTCTCAACCCCATAAGCATATGAGGAAGATGCTCTCACATACCTAGGCAGAAATGTTATGACATTCAGCACATCTGCAAATGGAATGGCTATGTTTGCACCTGCTCTTTTGTCTAGGCTGCCTTTTCCTATTTCAATCAAGTTCCACCCATGTCCTTTCTTTTCTCTGTCTCTTAGGCATTTGCTATAACCAAGAGAAAAGAGCAGCCTGACAATTGTTTCCTCAGTAGGAATATAAAGCCTGTGTTGTATCTGTTGAAGTGGTCAAAAGTAATGGCAGCAAAAAAAGACAACTCCCACAGCT
The DNA here is from genome assembly GCF_030490865.1 of Poecile atricapillus. NCBI lineage: Eukaryota > Metazoa > Chordata > Aves > Passeriformes > Paridae > Poecile > Poecile atricapillus. The sequence goes on along the minus strand of NW_026709021.1, from coordinate 76,688 downwards.
TGCAAAAGTCATCCACCCTCTCCTGCTGTCCATGCCATGAGTAAGTAACACAAATTTCTGTGAGATGCAGCATCTATCCCCCATTGCCTTCATGTATTGCTGCCCCTCAAACACTACTATCAGGATACAGAAAATGACAGAGGCTTGCATGCATGCATGCTTGCATGTATGTGTATGTGTAACTGTGTATATGTATATTAATGCATTAACTCATTTGTAGATGAAGAGCAATCAGCAATGTCATGACATCATGGGGGCCTGTAATTGCACATCAATCTGGACTCTGTGCCTTGATCTGCAAGCTCACATTACTGGCAATAATATTTCTGGTGTAATCATGCATATACTTCGTATTCCTCTGGCCAGGATGAAGCTGTAGGAGCTAATGTATTCTGAGTCAGACCAACTGCCGCTCATGAAGGGAAAAAAAGACTTGCTTGAGTAACCGTAATAATTGGAAAATTATTTTGATAGCCTGAAACAATCTAATATATTACAGAATTTTATTAAAATAATATCAAATCAAATTAACTGCTATTCCATAATGAATTAGGTAACAAGGTAGGCAGATATTAATCGGCCTTGGCTCCCAGGCAGGGGAGCCAGGAATTTATTAGCTCTTGCGGCTTGTGTGAGGGTGAAGACAGAAATCAGTATCACAGGCTGCAAGGGAAGCCCCTGAGACAGCTGAGCTTTTACTTTTTTCTCACTTTCACTTTATAATCCATCATTAAACACTTGTATTTCTTTTATGTAGGGTCTTATGAAATTTTTAATTTTTTAATTGCTTTGTGATTTAATAATGAGGATTTTTGTGCATGTGTGTGTGCATAGCATGTGTAACTCAGCTGCCAATATTAGAATTAACTCACCTTTGTCCACCTATGGCTAACTTTTACAGAAAAAAAAAATAATTTAACAACTTGTCTATTTACCAGCAGAAAGATTTTCAAGTTCATAGGCATTATGGCATAAATTACAGGGTTTAATTGGCTCTGAGACCTGTCTTGTTCTGTCCTATCCTACCCTATCCTGTCCTGTCCCAAAAAAGGAATGGAGGAACAGTGGGCAGAAAGAGAATAAGAATGGAATAAGAGAAAAAATGTGGTGTAATGTCCTCCAGTGAGATCTTAGTGATAGTTAGCACTACTCACCTAGGAAGTGATGAGGGTATGTCCTGTTCATTATTTTTTGTTGGCATAGGAATTTGCTATGATCAGCATTAACTTTATTTCCCACTGTTTTGTGCAGTCTGCTGCTAATTCCTGGCTGGGTGATGGTCCTAGCAGCTGCATGAGTAGCAGAGGGCTGGAACCTGATTTTTTTCCTAGGTTTCTGTATGTGCGGAGAGATAGATGCCCCTTAGTCTGAACTATGACAGGTTAAGTTACAAATCACACCAGTACTAGCAGGAAAGAAGACACTTATTTGATTCAAAAAAAATCTCATGAGAAAAACACCTTTTGGAGCTGGAGCTTATTAAGTCATGACAGTAAGTGAATCTGGAGTAGTGTGTTCTTGGGAGGCTGGCTGTTTGGGTGTTTGATTGAAAAACAGGAATGGATACAATAACAGAGCAGCAGCAGGTAAATTGAGTAAGAGAAAACTGTCAGTAAAATCAGAACTCTGTTGCCTTGGAATAAGCTTATTTGGAGTCCCAGGTTTGGAAAACAGGTGAAAAAATTAGAGTGAGAGGAGAAAATTATGGTTTTGAAATATCCTCTGGATATTTGAAAAAAAACAGTGGAGGGGCATATCTGTCTCTTTATCCTGTCCCAGAAGAGAACTGAGGCTTGTTCATGGGACAGCTCAGACAAAAGGAGGATAAAAAACTGATGTTGAACTTCCACTCAACAATTTAAAAATATCTCAAGCTTTCTCTCTCATCCATGTAAAGGCAAAAAGTGTCCAGGGCTGCTTGTTGCTTCCAGAAGCTCTGTATCTGGGCAGGGCCAGCTGGGGCCATTTCTGTGTTCCTGCTAGGGAGGGAGGAGAGGGTACACTGGTGTTATTCTGCAACACAAGCTCCCTGTGTCCCACCCCATCTTGCATTCTGCAGTTTTTCTTCTCATAATTCTGGTCTGTGCCAAGCTACTTCATGAACAATAGGCATTCTCAGCACTGATATTTTCTCTTCCTTTCTTTCTTTGTGTCTGCAGAAACAACATCAAAACAGAAAAGCCAGAAGAACAGAAGCCTCCAGCCCCCTTTCTAGACACAGCACAAACTTTGTGCAGTGACTAATGGGGTATATTAAATCTGTATTGCGGAGCAGAACCAGATCAATCTATTGCACCTCTCCCAGGCTCACTGCACAGACACTGATCAGATGCCTTCAGTTCGTGTATTATTATTGTCACACTTTCTCTTTGGATTATTTCCTAACTTATTTCCCCTCAATTGGCACTTTCATTTGGAATTTCTTGACCGCTTCAAGGAATGTCAGGGAGACACCAGAGAAGCAATGGAAACACCTGTCCTTCTGCTAGGAGCTGGGGAATAGAAAGTAACTTTATTGTCTATGTGAATTAACCATTCAACATGACTATTAATCAAACATAAGTAGTCACCTCAGGATAATCTTGCTTTCAGTTAAAACTTGCATTGTGCTTGTGATAAGAGTGCTATGACGGGCAGGAGGGTGCCTGGATGAGGTTGAAATAAAATATGTTGAATTTGCAAAAGACTTATGAATTATGTGGTGCAACTGCAGTTGTTCCTCAGAGAAGGGAAACAAAGAATAACAAGAGAACTACATTTCTGGGGAGTTTAGTTAAATCACTGGATATTCCCTTCTTGCCTTTGAACTAAAGAACCCAGCTATTACACCAGATAAGAAATTCAGTTTTGTCCTGACAAATGTAAGCAGAGTGTTTTACTCCAACAACAGTTCTTATTCAAATATAAAAGCAGTTCTAAAGAAAAGCACTTCTTGACATTAGAGTTGGCTTTGGACTCCCAGCATATAAAAGATGTGGAAGAAAGTGCCTCAGATGACATGGGATGTTCAGTGTTTGCTGTAGTGATGTCATTTATGACAATTCATGCCTTGCTACTTCTGTTTGCCTCCTGGACTTTCATGATAGTCATTTCTGGACATGACAATCTACATTTACACAAAGAAGATTGCACAAAGAATGGCTTTCTGGTAGGCTGAGGACACAGCTCCTTAAAGTTCCCTACCCTACAGCCTGCATTTTACAAGTCCTAGCTCTAAGCTGAGAGCCATGAGGTAAATACTGTATGGTTCAGAGGGCAGGGCTGCTGTGAGATGCTGGAAGTTGCCCACATGTTGAAAGCTCCGGTGGTGTCTCCTTCCTCAGTTTGCCCAGCAGCCTCAGATGGCCCCGTTCAGCTCTTGGTCATGTAGCAGAAACCTCAAGGGCCACAGGATGCAACACTGGCACTTGAAAGTTCCCAGCTGTCAGGTAGCTCCCATCATAACTTATAGAAGTATCTAGGAATATTCCAAGGTATTAACACTCATACTTTGGAGGTGCAGTAATATATGGATCTTCTGTTTTTCATATTTTGCACATAAAGAAGTCCAAATCAAAATTTAAATTCCCTGGTTGATAAGTACTTCTAAGGGAATGGAATGTGATTTATCCAAGTCTACTGCTTAGGGAGATAAATAAGAGACCTTAAATTAGGAATAAGGGGAATAAAGGTCAAATGCATAATGGTTGAGATGGATGTCAGGACAAATTGGCTTTTTGTCTGTGTCCTTTTACAGAAATACTTAGTTTTGAAAGTTACAGTATGGGGGTATTAAATGGAATATTTTTATTAAATACCATGTCAATGACTGAAATGATGCACAAGTTGGAATAGTAGACACTGATTAAAACTAGTTAATGTAGATTTTGTTTTCACCATCTCCTTCCAAAGTTAAGAGAGAGTTTGGGTTTGCCTGCTTTGGGAGCTACACAAAGGTGAGAAGGTTTGTTTCAGCCTGATGGAGATGAGAGAATAACAGAAGGCTTCTAGGGGATTAGTGATGGAGATTTTGGAGGCATCTGCCTGGGGATCTGAATGTGTTAGTTCTCCCAGGGCCCACAAAACTGAAGTCTGGACTGGGCTCAAATTATGTTTATCACAATTTAGTTTGAGCTCTCTGTTTCTAACCCCTTTGAGCTCTCTTTGAGATTTAGGGTGCATTTAAATGTAATAAAGCCACCAAACTCTACCTAAACAAATTATTTTCTCAATTGTTGCCTTTTGTGTTTCATTCCTATCTTACCTCATTCTGTTTCTTGCACAAAGAATTCACGTCACAAATGTAACTTCTACAGAGAATATTAAATCTCTCTTCAAATACCACCAGGTGGATGACTGAAGGGTAAGGTGAAAAGCAATGAAACCCATTCATGTTGGTGGGAAATCTCATCAGTTCCAAAGTTTCTGAAGATTCTTCCTGTTTGCTACTTATTCATTAGCCCATCCAATGCAAGTAATTTCAACTTGGCTCCTATTAAACATAATCCAAAGGCACCATTACAGCTGACAAGACCTCTGTGCAAACTGAGCCACACCAAGCTGCTGGTGTACAGAAGGGCATGAACAGCCTCTCAGCTGGGGGCCCAGTTGTTAACTGAGGTAGCTGCAGCTGTTAGCTGCTGTGCTGGTCCCCTTGTTTGCACAAATACCGTCCCAGCACAGCTGGACCAAGGGCAGGAGAAACACAATCACTAAGGCTGCAGTCGTGGAAAGCTCTGACCAAGCTTATACTAGCAGATGTCTTGCATCCTGGTGGGTTGCACCTTCCCCTGAGAAAAGGGGCCTGAAATGACCAGTCTGATGATGTGTTGGAGCAAGTAGTCAATAGAGTTAGTCAGGTGTTAAAAACTGGTGGGTTATTTGGGTATTTTGGAAGCTCTGCAACCTTCAGCAGTGGAACATGCCTCTCCTGGCTGCTGTTGCTGTAATGCTGTCAGTGGCCATTTTGTTTGCTTTCTACAAGCTTCAGGCTTCCATTAGGATAATGAGTGGAATATAATGTGCTTGACTGATGCATTGCCATAAAGGGATAGTGCTTTAAAAATAAGAGCCTGAATTCTCACTTACATTGAGGCTATTTTACATCATTCTGGCAAGCACAAGAGGTCTTTCAAGTGGGCGTAGAAGTAACTTATGGCCCATTTACACAGCCAGATCAGTGTGAAGTGACCTTCATGTAAATGACAACCAGGTCCCAAATCGTTAAGTTACTTTTTTTAAAGATCCAAGTTGGCCGAGGATGCTTTGAGAGGGGAAGTGAAATGTTTTTCTTTCTTTTTTTTTTTCTTCTCAAATTAGTCAAATGAGGTTGATTGCTTTAAAGGATGGAAGAGTTCACCACGGCTCCAGAAAAACATCAAGTATGAGAGCCTAGATTATGTCAGAAGACATGCAGCAGCCCACGCATTAGACTTGAAATCTGTGCTCGCACCTGCCCCGACTCATTTTTTTTTCCCTTTGCATTTATTGAGATGACACAATGTCAACAGAATTCTGCAAACTTTATGACAAAATTGTGACAGATCTGCAATGGCAGAATGACTTATGGAAATGTTGAAGTGGCTTCTCAATCAAGCCTCAGGATAGCTTGTGACTCCATTGTCTTAGAGGTCAGAAGTCAGACTCCACCAAGGAAAGACATCACTTGATTCTGGTCCAATTTCCTGCCATATGCTGGAGGTAGGAGGGGGGAATCAAGGCTTTTAATTGCTCGATCCCTGTGTTTTCTCATCTGCATTCCCCAGCTAAAAATGCTTTCCCTAGCACACTCCATTGTTTGTAATGTGGTCTGATAAGTCCTTAAAATGCTTTAGATCTGATTCCTTGTGTTCTTCACACTTTCAAATAATTCATTGTTGCCCAGAACAAAGCAATGGACTGCCATGGACATGAGCAGGTAGGTAATATTGGGTTGGTAGCTACATCTGCTACAGGAGAAAGGTTTAGAAGAAGGGAAGGGGAAGTGAGAAAGCAGAATTGGTTTCTTTCCCAAGTCCTACATTAATGAGCATGCAAGTAATATTTGTCCTTTGAAGAAAGTCTGCAGCTTTCCCTCTCACCGTTCCAGTCACAGGACAAATCTGCTTATGGCCTAACAGGCAATAATTCATTTATTCTAGAATATTTTTCTCAATGTAGTTATCAAGTCCAAATCTTTTCAGATTTGCATGCACCACCTTTCTACCCTGACTTCTCCAAGAAGCAAATAGAAAATCCTCTTGTGACTATCAGGCCTCATAACAGCGAAATAGGGATGAGATGCTTGGCAGTGGAAATGCGCTACCATGAGGGATAGGGACCAGACAGATGGACAGCTGCCAACAGTTCACACTGTAATAACGGGCTCAACCACAGAGACAAACCCAGCAAATCAGCCAAACGAAACTCCCTGCTCACCTGCCTGTTTCTGCCACTGTCTCTGGAACCTCAGAGGGTATCGCATCTGAGGCACGTTATGTGTGGTACCACAATGAGTGCTGAAGAACAGTTTGGAGAGATAAAGTTACCTGGTTTCCAGGTAACATTAGGAAATGCTCCTTTATTTCCATTCCCAGGAACCTCAGTTCACCAGCAGACTTTGGTACTGAGATGCAATGAAAGGAAAAGCTGTGAGTGTAACACACTTCAGTGACTTTCCTTGATACAAACCACTTCACAGTTCACTGAAAGAGCTTAAGGAAACTCAGATGCTTCTGCACAACTTTAGTGTGGCAGGCAGATACCATGACTGTGGCTTGTTTATATTTCATGACTGTAACATTATGGTACCGTTTGTTTATTTAAAGATGAACTTCCATGCTCAGTCAAACTTTAGACACATTATTTAAACATAAAGCCAATTTGCCAATCATGTATCTACGGCTATTTTCCTCCATAAATACTTAATAATTGAAGATAAATGTTTGTAAACAAGACTGTTTTGCTCAACATTCACTTTCTTCTCTTGTTCATTCATACTAAGAGGTCATTGTAAGCTTCTAGTTTTCACATTTTATTTTGGAATGTATTTTATTTTCTTTGGGAATTACAGAATCATAGAATGGTTTAGGTTGGAAGGGACTTTAAAGGTCGTCTACTTTTAACCCCTCTACCACAGGTAGGAATATTTTTCACTAGACCAGGTTGCTCACAGCCCCATCTAGCCTGGCATTGAACATGTCCTGGTATGGGGCATCTACAACTTCTCTGAGCAACATATTCCAGCGCTTTACCACCCTCTGAGTAAAGAATATCTTCTAATATCTAATCTAAGCCTATTCTCTTTCAATTTAAACCCATTTATGTCAATGACCAAACAAGCCAATTGTTGGATGGCAAGCATTCTGCATGGTTCTGTGAAAAGAAGAGAGAGAAGCACAACGGGCAAGGAGGAATACATTCACACGTAAATGCAGCCTTCTGAGATGATTGAAAAAGGAAGAAAAATGAAAGAAAAATGAAAGAAAAATAAAAGAAAACATCCATTCTTCAAATGGTGTCAGAATGAGTGGGAAACAGTGCTGAACCATTTTTTAACCCATTATGTGCTCAGGAAAAACAAATGAGATTTATTTCTGCTGCCTAAAATGCATTAGAGTTCTATCAGTTTTTAGTTTTTTCATTGATTTTAGCTTTCATTAAAAATACAGAGGTTTTCCCAGATAAAACACATCCTGACTCAGTGGTAGGATCTCAGAGCCTTGTGTTTTTCTCTTAAACACCACTGGAGAAGTGATTTAACTCTGTCTAGTGATAAAACAGGTAGGATGAAATACAGTGCTGCAAATCTTATTCTGAAATTAGAATGAAAATCAGAAATTTCAGTACATTTTTTAAGATATCAACACATTTCTTCTAATGCAGTGTGAAATGGAGGCATTTCAAAAAGTAAGGATTTGAACCTGCAGTTCCTTCATCCCATACAAAAATCCTACCCTTGCCAATAGGGCCCTGTGTTTGCATCCACAACCTCATCTCTTTCTTGCTATGAGCAGAAACTCTGAGTATGGTTGGGCTCTTTGCTCTTTTTGGCTGTCTGTCTTTCTTACTTTCCACTCCTCTTAAATAACAGTTTCAATAACAGCTGAAATAAAGATGGAATTGGGTCAAAGGGAAGGAAGGGCCTGAAACATACTGTGATTTCCATAGAAATAATGTATTTTCATTCTATTTTTGACTAAGATTAAAGGTTAATATTCAAAGAATTAGTAAAATTTTCATCATTTATTTTCTGGATGAATAGATTGTCAGAATATAGGGAAAAATTTAAAAGTTACTAGTTTTTGACAATATTCATGGTGTGTGGTGCCTGATAAAAGTAAAGATTTTTAACAAAACCAAAAATATACATATCGCTTTATTTTTAAAGGTGTTACTGCAGAGAAGACACTGTTTTAAATTGCTTGCTGTTAGGGACAGGACAATATACGGGTGGCTTCAGTAATAATTTTCCTCTAGCATATTGCTCTCTTAAAATATGCCATTCCCTGCTCCCTTGCTAGAGGACCTTTCATGCCATGAGCCACAGTTGCTGGAACACTGATTTTTTCTTGAAAGGTGCAGTGTGCCTGTGACTTTGTTACACACTGATGTCATTGAGCACTTCCCAGCCTCTCCTCGAATGGGATCTTGAAAAAATCATGAGTGAATCAATACCTCTGCGGGAGATACAGGGAATACCAGGAACACAGGGATGAGGGAACTGCTCCTGTCTAAGCCCATGACAACTCACTGGATTCTGGGCTTTTTCAGTCTTTTCTGGTTTGTCATTTTCAGGTCTACCTGTACTCTGTTGGTACTGGACTGATAGGGACTGGAAACACTGAAAAGCAGTACCCATTTTTTTGGTTTTTATTGCACTACAGCTAAAATGCGATTTTAGAATCACTGCAGGATCACTCTAGAATTCATAGCATTTTAAAACACACAAAAACTAAGGATGGGAATCATTCCATACTTGCAGAGATTCAAGCCAATTTTCTGTTTCAATTGTTTGCAACATGCTTTTCCTTCAGAAGGGTTGACACCTGAACTGGAACAGCCATGCATTATAGCTGCAATTTCAAGTTGGTTACATGCATCCAAAACAAGCCGCTGTCACCTCCCTTTTCCATGTTTCCTTGGTGACAGTGGTACAATATTGGGCAACCAGGCTAAACCAAAACATAGTTATTTAAACATTTATTATTTTATAACACTGTGTTAAAATTTAAACACATTTTAAAGCTATCCCAGCTGCCTCTTTATAAACTCTGTACTATCAATGGCTGAACTGGAAGGAGTTAATCGCTTCTTCCTAATTTTCTTTTATAAATATGTGATTAGCCTGAATTATTAGGAAGGCACAATAGCTTTATTCTTCCTGTCAACTATGTGCAGAGAAGTCGGGATTAGTAATCTCCAGGGATCAGGAGCTGATTTGGTGGAGGCAGGCAGGAGGACGGCTAACTTTTGAACCTAAGAGGGCTTTTCTGGGCAAGGGTGACAGCTGTAGCATCTTTAGCCTGGATTTGAATTTGAATTCTATCAACCAGTGCAGCAATGCTATGACTTGGCAATATGTTATAATAATCTTTGTGACACAAATGTCGGGGGCTTTTTGTTACATGTCCTCAAAGAGATTTAGGTAATTAATGTTAAATTGATGATATAAAACCTCCATTCTATCTCTCTTACTAATTCTGATCTACTGTAAATAGACAGAAATATTCACAGGCAAATAACCCCAATGCTGTTTTGGGGGTTTTTGATTTCTTTTTCATCATAAGTGTGAGGTCAATAGTTTCTGTGAGATATTTGTCTCTGAATTGGAAAGATTTTATATTGAAAACATTTTAAAATTAAGGATGAGACCTGAATGCATTCTCTCACAGAAGGCCATATACTATTTCATACTGTAGTCTTAAATGAGAAAATGGGCCAATGTGTCAGAATTTATCAGCTTTTCAGCACAGTTGTGGGCTATTAAATGTTTATGTAGCAGATGGGAACAGTAGAGAAATACAGTGCATAGCTGTGTTGGGCCAAGAGGAAAGGAAGTTCTCCAGCCTTCCCCCTTTGCTGTACTATGAACCTACGACCTTATTGCCCAGAGGCAAAAAAGCTACCTGCAGAGATGTCAGCTGTATGGAAAAAAGGAATTACAGTGAAGCACAAACACTCATCTCTGCAGAGATGCTTTTGTTAGTCCTTGAAGCTTTTTGTCCATTTGGCTCAGTCTTGGCGAAAGCATTGAGGAATTATTTTAGGTAGCACTAGGGCATAGAGATCAAGTAAAATGAGTGAAATTAAATGAGTGGAAAATAGCTCAGGATAAAATATTTGTAATAAACTTGCTGACAATGGAATGCAATGGGCCAGAGAACTATGAGAGATGAGAAATGCAAACTATGAAAACCCCATTTCTTGGGAAAGTTCAGGTGAAATAGTATATTCAGTAGGGATAAGTACTCCTGTGCTAAACATGAACTCAGATCTGAAAAGAATTTCAATGGCCTTATGCTTGATATGTGTATTTTGTTAGGAACTGGGATCCGTTTTTCTCAACGGGAAAGAGCTCAGAGAAAAACCTCTGCCTGGGTTTTTCAGTCAATTAGCATATTCTTTAATTAATGAATTAAATTAGAGAATTAAACTTGGGCAATTGGTGAGGATAGATAGCAGTGTTGTAAATTTTACACTTTGGGGATCTTTTTGCTCTGGCCTTTTCCTTCCTAAATGATTGGTTAATAAATCTGACTAATGAAGCATGCAGATAAAAGGTAGAATTTTCAAATGCATCTAATTGACTTAGAATCCAAAGCCAATGGGATTTATTGTCCTTAAGTCATTTAGATGCCTCTGGAAGTTTTACTCATCTATTCCATTGTTAACATTGATAAAATAATGAACACTTACAGTCCACAAGGGAAAAAAAAAAAGAGAAAGTACAAATAAGATTACTTATAGACTTCAGGAACTGAACTGACCACAGTATTACACTATGTATCTTGTGGCTGAAGCTTGCTGAAGAGCTCTTGGCAGTTTACTCCAATTATGCATCAAATAACAAACAACTAAAGTGGTGTTGCACTACTACATGATGCTCTGTAACATCTTCTCATCTTACACTGAATCATGGGATCATTTCCTACAAGCCATTCCTGATGGATACAAAATTGCTAGGTCAATGGTATATATTTTTCTCTCTTATTATTGTTAGATATGGATTTTCTACACCTTTGAAATATTAATTTTCTTTTGAAAATGTGTTTTAAGGCTGTCTTAATGATACACTTTTTTTTCCTTGCAGACACTTTGTTGCATTTTCTTGAGAAACTGATGAAAAATACCATGTTTTGTACTTCTCTAAGATCTGGAAACTCATTTATTGCTACACCATGGCAGGGCTGCACCATCTGATTCACTTCTACATGTTGTACAGCAGAGCACCTCTCATGCCAAGTGATCTCCCACTACACCAGTCCCAAGTGACCTCCAGGGCTTATAGAAAAGCAAAAATGAAATTACTAAATGTGAAATGAGGAATTGACAGTCCAAGCTGCATGACCCATGGAGCAGGAGGATGCAAAACTGTGGGCCCCATGATAAGGAGCATGAAGCAATTGTGCAATGATGGAGACTCCACGTGCAGGACTTTGGGGTTGGGTAGCAGACCAGTTCCTTGGATTACCATGTGTAACCTCAGAAGTTATTAATAAATTAACTGGTGTTTGCATTGTTTTCAGCCTTGTTTTCAAATTGTAGGCTTTATTGTGACCACTGGTATTGTTCACTATGCTGTCAAAAAAGCCAATTTGGATTATGTGTGGTAGCTCATATTCCTCCACAGATTCTCAGAAGTTATTGGCATTGGATAAATGCATTTGCTTGTTTCAGGCAGCCTTGAAAAGTTGCTTTTGACCTTAGCTGTACGTTTGTCTTAAGGTGCCAACTTTCACAGAATAGAAGAAATGCAGAAATGTTGCTCTGATATTTAGTTTTAGAAAGGCTTTTTAGGCTACTGGCTGTTTTTTTCATTTTCACCCTGCTACTTTAAGAGTAAAAGACCATTCAGAAGTCCCATACTCATTCAGTTATCACTTCAAAATTTTCATCAGCTTACCAGCCTGGGTAAAGACTAGAAAATAAGAGCAAGAGATGAAGTCTTTGGTAAACAGAAGCTTTCACATTTGTGTTAAAATGTTGAATTTTTTAAATCTTCAGCATTCAGTGCTGCTGAAAGCAGTCACAGTTTACATCATAGCACCGTCTCAGAAATACAGTGTGATGATTCAGCTTCTAAGATGAGTCTACTTGGTTTCTACCCTCTTTTTCAGATGAAAACATTTTTGACATTTGAGGACAACATGCATGAAAGGTTTTATCCTACAGAATGTTGAGATAAGCAGGGAAGAACTTCCTTGTGTGAACCATGGGAGTTCCTTGCATTAGTCACACTAATAAATAATAGACTGCACCTACTGAGCTTCCCTTTGAAACAGACCTCCCTGTGCTTAAGGAAAGGCTAGTATTGCATTCTTCCTTTTAAACTGCTCATTCACTTTTGCATCTTGCTTTGCAGACAGTTGCTATTAGTTACTAGTGTTTGTAGGAACAGAAAAGCTGGGGAAATATTGCCTTTAAAGTGTTCTGTTTCTGGAATGTCCAGCAAATTCCCAGTTGAAGAAAGCCTTATTCCACTCTCCACCCCCTCACACACCTTTCTTCTATAACCTTTTTGTGAACTGTGCTTCTAATTCTCTAAATACCTGCCAACTCACTGTTTATCTTGGTCCACCATTGCCATTCCACTGTATAGTTACCCTCTGCAGGACCTCTTACAAACAGACCTCAGTAATTGCTGTTGCTCTAACATTCTGTGGCCCCTGCTAAAAGCCCAGTGAAAATCAGTGCCTTTTTTAAAAAAAGTTTGTTACAAGTTATGGTCTCCTTGTACATTTAGCTGCCAAGGACCATAACCCCTCACAGCATACCTGAACTGACCCTCCTTTGAGTTGTGCCACACAGAACAGCCCTGGTTTACCTGGTCTCCCACAACAACAGACTTGATGGCAGCCAAAGAGATCGAGAGGCAGCTGAGCGTGACAGCCGACATCAAAGCGGGAACGCCACACCTTGATCCAGGCTTCACTCTACCTGCTGGGGCAAACTTATTAACGTGACCACCCTGAGAATTCAAAGCAGCAAATGCACACAAGCACACAAAAACCAACCACTCAAATTTGAAAACGAAAATAGAAGTCTAGACAGCTTTTCTTCAGAATTCATTGCTGCTGACCTAATTATTTGGATCCTGTGCTTCATCTTGCTCTTTTCAAAGAACAAGAAGAATAGTTAATTTCACTTAATAGAATAATTGAATGTCATAATTGTGGTGGGCTTTTTTTTTTTACTTCAACAATAATGTTTTAGTTAAGCTGACGTCTCATTCTGTAGAGCTGCTAATGACCAGCAGGCTGCTCACACAATGAATTAGTTAATTCTTTGTTTCCTCACTGGACCATTTGGACTAACTTAAGCTGATGAAGGTTTTGTGTACGTGCATATGCTGTAATGATTGTTTTTATCTATGGTGTCCTGAGCTGTAAATCAAATTTTTTCATTCATGATTTGACACATGCAAGATCTAGAGAGAAGTAAAGGGTAATTAAGACATGGATTTGTCTGAACAACCTGTTTTTTTGGTTTTTTTTTAAGTTTCTTTGTTTTCAGGCTCGTGTTTAGTTTTTTATAGTTTTTGGTTTTTTTTTTAATGATGGTATAGCTGTATTTGACAGGGTTTAACCAACATTGCTTTCAGGGAGAGTTCAAATTCTGTACAGTTTGAAATTTGAACAGCATGAGCAAAACAGGATACACTGGGTGCAGGCATCAGTCATTGAAATTGAACAGAATTTTAGGATGGATAATGCCATTTAAATGAATCTGGTGAGCTCTCTTTCTTAGTTGAAAGGATGGATGACATTTTGATGACTTCAGTGGTAAAGTGGCTGTGAAAAGATTTGACTAATACAAAGTGGAAGTTTTGTAATAACTTTAACAAGCTCCACAATTTCTCACATTTATAGTGTCTTCCATCTTGTAAATCCCTAAGCACTTCACAACAATATAAAGCACCAGTGAAAAGCAGCTACCTCTAGGGCAGAAAGTGGTGACCAGCTGGCTCCTTGTAGAGGCAAGAAAGTACATAGCAGTGAAATGAGGAGGAAGAGTAATTTTTGCCAAGTAAACTGGATTATAAATTAAAAGTAAGTATTGTCTAAAGGAAATGCTTTGTCAGACACTGTGCCTCTTTTTCATTCCCCTTTAAAGAAAGCCCTGTGAATGAAGAGCATGTTCTGGTTTTTAAATGATTTGTCTATCTCAGCCTTTCCCCAGCTGTGGTCTGGAGTACATTTATTAGTGGTTTGTGGACAGTCTCTGGTCAGAGTGGTGAGACAACTCAGTTTTCAAATGGTGTTTCTAGCTTCATGTAGCCTCACCCAGGATTCTTCTGCCTCAACTCCCACTGAGTATTCCTGTGCCATATGGCGTAGGAAATATCAATGCTGTGGCTATGGGGTCTTTAGAAAACTCACTTTTTTCTGGTAAAAACCAAATCTGGGACACTTCTGTGACTTGCATATCAAATTCCATGCAGCAAAGCAGGCAGGCAGAAATGATGGCCAGTGTTCAAAAAGAGAAAAAGATGAAACTACATAACATCCTGGTGTGGTAAGAATAGTACTGCTAAAATGGGATTGATACCAAACTGCCTCCTAAATCTTTATTCAGTTTTATTTGAACCTGGTCTGAATGGGATTGGTCCCAAAATGTGGGAAACAAAATAAGAGGGAAAAGGAGAACAAGAAATGCTATAATTTATTAAGTTCAACATATGTTCAGTTTAAGCTCCTTTCTTCAGTGTTACTTTAAGAATATTTTTCCAGAAGGCATTATAAAAAAAGTCTATAATAGGGATTGTGAAATTGAGACATGATATTGTTCACAAGAAATTCCCTGCTTAAAGCTGTGGGACAATGTAAGTTTGTTCAGAGCTCTGAAACTGTCTAATGAATATCCTCTGGTCTGACTTGGCCCAGGCTAGGTCAGAAGTGAATATCCTGGTCTGGAAGGTGTACTTTGACATCTCTTAGGTAAGATGAGACAGGACAAGCTCCTACAAAGAAAGACCCTAAAATGTAACGAGGACAGATTCACCCAGAACAGAAGGTTAAATCTGACTTCCTAACAATGTCTGTGTATCCCACTACATTTCTTGCCATGTCTTCTGGAAGAACCAAAACAAAATGTGGTGTAATAGCAATTGTATTTCAGTTTTGCTAAGCTGGGCTCAAAATTTCAAGGCAGTCCACAGATTTTTGCACAGTCATCTCCAAACACCTTGCACTCCATCAGGTTCTAGTATGAACCTAGTAACATCAGTCAGTCTCTATGGGACAGAAATTAGGAACCTTGTGAGTGTGTGTGTGTGTAAGCCAAATGAGTCTGATATTTTGGTCTGTGCCCTAAAATAACAGTGACAACACCATTCCCTTCCCCTACCCATGAAACAAATACTATCAGTGAAGAAGTAAGATAGTGATCTGGAATTTTCTGGCCTGGTTTGGTCACGTGTCTGCATTTATTTGCTTGGCATTTAGCATCTATTGCATGCTAATTTTGCATTATGATTTCCAGGGTGATTAGCATGCCTTTTTAGCTGTGTGTTCTCTCCAACTTTCACTGCATACTTCTAACATAGATAATATGTAAATATTTCCCTTCTGCAGTGGTTTCCACTGTGTGCTCTTTGGATTTAGCTACTCTGGGAAGTAAATAGTGGAACTGGTTGAACTCTTCATAACAAATATTTCATCCAGCAAATTCAGCTCTTCTGTAAATGCAATGCACACAAGCTGATTGTGATTTTCCCAAATTAGATCATTATTTGTAATTGTCTGCTGAATTATTTTTGTGAGCAAACTGTACCCTATGAATTATCTGCAATTTGAACATTATGATTATTTACTTTTAGTTATTCCTTGCTTGTGACTGTTCACCTGGTTTATTTCTGGTCCCTGATTGGATAGTGTGGCTTTTGGAAGTAGGTGCTTTATTTGGAATTTTCAGTCAAGAGTTTAGTGTGAAGAGGATTAAATGTCCAGAAGAGTAATGAGAGGAAAGGAAGGAAGGAGGGAAGGAAGGAGAGAGGGAGGGAGGAAGGCAGGAAGGCAGGCAGGAAGGCAGGCAGGAAGGCAGGAAGGCAGGCAGGAAGGAAGGAAGGAAGGCAGGAAGGAAGGCAGGAAGGAAGGAAGGCAGGAAGGAAGGAAGGCAGGAAGGAAGGAAGGAAGGCAGGAAGGCAGGAAGGCAGGAAGGAAGGAAGGAAGGAAGGAAGGAAGGAAGGAAGGAAGGAAGGAAGGAAGGAAGGAAGGAAGGAAGGAAGGAAGGAAGGAAGGAAGGAAGGAAGGAAGGAAGGAAGGAAGGAAGGAAGGAAGGAAGGAAGGAAGGAAGGAAGGAAGGAAGGAAGGAAGGAAGGAAGGAAGGAAGGAAGGAAGGAAGGAAGGAAGGAAGGAAGGAAGGAAGGAAGGAAGGAAGGAAGGAAGGAAGGAAGGAAGGAAGGAAGGAAGGAAGGAAGGAAGGAAGGAAGGAAGGAAGGAAGGAAGGAAGGAAGGAAGGAAGGAAGGAAGGAAGGAAGGAAGGAAGGAAATATGTTCCCTCTTATTTTTAAAAGAATTTTGTATTTGTATATCTGAAAACAAACATCATCAATTAATGGCTTACTGTGCTCAGTAGAACATCATATTATTGAAATTAAGGTATATTAAAATTAGAGTATTTTTTGAGGTCTCATCTTGTCTGATACCAAATCAGTAATACCAGTTTTGCCAGGAATGAGGTAAATGGAGAGTTGTTTTGCTAACATACCTGGGTCTCCTTGTATTACACAGATCACTCATAAGAAACTTCCTCTTAATGGAACTAATTATCACCTTATAAATACTTCTGGTTTTTATAATGACAGTTTACTCTGAAGTGGAAAGAAAGCAGAATTATGAAGAGAATCTATATAGGTGATCACTGGCTACACTGCAACACCTCAGGTTCCTAACCTGGTGCCATATTCATAAGCCACCACTGTCCCTTTTCAGTCTGTGCGTGCTCTTAAGGCCATATGAGAAGCTGGGCATCAGGGCCCATTTAATTCTTGATTTCTCTTGACAGGAGTTACTGTTGCATTTTCCAAACCCTGCACATAATGACAATCTGCACACTTTAATGTATCTGCCAAGCACATGGGTTGAATCTGTTAATCTTTGTTTTATGGAGCTTCATCATTCACCTACAGCTCCTCACAGTCACCAATCAGGTGTACATGTGTGGGGCTCTGCACCAAGTCCCTTTGCCAACATACCTGCAGGAGGAAATTTAACTTCTGATCTAGATTTTACATCTGGCTGGGCTTTATGTGAGCACCTGTGGTAGAGACTGCATCAAGGGCACATTAATGAATCTTCTGTCTAACCTGGCCAAACTCTTTTTTGTGTGTGTGTGTCTCAGAATAAGCTAAAGATAACTTCTGGTGGTACAAGCTCTTTTGCTTTCCTTGAGCCAAGTTTTTTCCCTTTCCTTGAACCAAGACACTCCCTAAATGAATGAAAGCTCAGACAGTAATTAAATATGTATGCAGACATATCTATCTCACCCCAATAATATCCTAACTGTAGCCATGCTGGGGTCAGATTCACTTAGGGTGGGCACATATTTGCACCAGATTTAGACCTAAACCCATGTCCAATTCTGTGAAGTCACAGGCATATTCATTTCCTGGTTTTAACACTGTCATATGGCATGTAAAGTTTTGAAAGGTTAGGCAGGAAAGATCATAAGCCATGTTGTTAGCATGTGTGAGATTTTGTAGCTGTTTGAAAAGTGCTGAGATCCTAAGATGGCAGGTGCTATATAAGTGCCATGTATTATTATTATTATTTGCAATATTAACATTCAATTATATATTAATCACTTTCATGAAAGAAATAAGATTTTACAATGTGGACTTCCTTTTCTATGCTTTTGGTTAATCTCTACAGGACATGATTTTATTTGCTTGAAGCAGATCTAAAATAATGAGTCTAAACACAGAACTTAGTTTTTAATCTGTTACTATGTTTTGTTTAAAGACAGATAGCCCTTCATATGTGAAGCTGCTGCTGAAAGTCGGCTGTTAAATATATTCAGAGCTATACTCTGAGAATATGCACACCCCCTTGAGACACTGGGGAAAAAGGAGTTAATCCTTAAACTGTCTAGAAAACGGACTACAGTTGTCTCTCCATCCTGTAGGAATTAGACCAGCTGTGGGGAGTAAATTGCTTCCTATCCACACCCCTCCTGCACAACATAAAGGCTGTGTTGGAAGGGCCCTGGTTTGGCAGGGAGAGGGGGAAAGGAAGGAAGCTGGGTCCAGCGTCAGAGATCAGGTCTGAGCAAGGTGATGTCCGGCTCCCTGGGGCTCTCCTGATGTGGGCAGTTCTTAGGCAGGGCACAAACTATCATGTGATGGCTGCTGCTGAGAAGGGACAGTTTTGTATGTTCTTGGCCTTTGGAACAGGGAAACTTTCCTGGCTGATTGCACTTCCCAGAGTGATGCTCCTTAGGAAATGCAGAAATTGTTGAGTCCCTGTTTTTGTTTGTACATCCCACCATGCACATACATGAACTTCAGGGCTCCCGGGGTGGACAGGGCAGGAGGAATCCTAAATTATAGAGATAAAACAGGCAAACCATAAGGAGTGCTGGTGGTATGTATACAGAGAACTGCAGATGTACAGAGAGAATTGGGTTCTTCAGGCTGTCCATTGCTGTTAGAAAAATTGCAATGAAAATACTCATATTCTGAAAAAACCAGTCTGGTTTCCTTAAAATAAAATACACTGTACAGCTCTAAATTTTTATTCTGCTTTCACTCAAAAACCCCATCTCCCTTTAGTGCAAGAGAATAGCATTTGAGTCCAGAACCTGATGCTTTCTGTTTATCCTCTCTACAGTTTGACATTACCCATTTTAATTGGCCAATATTCTTTGAATTTAAGTCACAGGGATGCTTCTAGGCAAAAGAATAATGTGTGTCAGGACCCGATTGGCATGACCTAACTAGGGCCTGATGTGTTTGGTGCAGGGCTGCTGGTTCCTGCGCTGCTCTGTGTGTGGCTATTGGGGCTGACCGTGTTCTTACTCGGGGACCCAGGCACACCGGTGTGAACCGAGCATCTTCTGTGCTGCTGTGGAGGGCGTGCCTTGCTAATCTATCTCCTCAAAGAATAGGGTTTCTTTTACCTCTTGGGCCTTGACATGCCTGTTCAAGGGGTAGGATTTGGCCCTTAGTGAGCGGATTATCCATTCCCTTGACATAACATAAAGCTCTAGGATTTACGGCTATATAAGAAAGTAATAATCTTGCCGGGACATGTGGGGAGTTACATACAGTATGTAAATCCCATCTTGAGATAGGAATATATTCCTTTGAGAGTACAGTTGTAAGAGACCTGCAATATGAAACCTGAATCCATGCAAAATGGCCTGGTTTCATTAGAAACTTGAATCTCACTTGATATCAGTTGAAAATTTTGCTATGTTCTGTGAACATTTCAAAGCAAACCAGGGCTAAGGTTCAAAAAATTCTTATATTCCTCTCTATCATGCAAACTTCATAGCATCATTTAATTTCAACACAGGGCCAGATGAAATGCAAGGTTTTTCACTAAGTGTTTTGGTACCTTTTTTTTCTTATTTTTATGGTGTTCGCCCATCTCAAAGTGCAATTCGGCAGCAGCAAGCCAAGTGAAATTTTTATGAAAGTCTTTATGAAAGCACTGTGATCTGAAACAGCCAAGTTCTGCACAGCTGCACTACAGAGTGTAGGGCAAGGCTTTAGCTGCTAAGTTTGATGCAGCCACACTCGCTGTCAGAAACAGACTGAAGGAATGCAACTCCTCTGGTTTCCATTTCTGCCTGAAGGGGATAGTAGCTCAGTGAACCCACAATGAAACTTGGGAAAGGGGGAAAGGAAGACTAAATTACATTTAAAGAAAGAAAAGAAGCCTTTTGCCTTTTTTTTTTTTTTTTTTTTTAAATGATTGAATGATGTTGGTCTCATCCACATAACATAGATAAGGTTACAACAATCCTTTCATTATAAGCCTAATATTAAAAGCGACCCCTACCAATCTTTGCCAAGCCAAAAATCAAGCTGTCTGAAATTTCATAGGCAGCAGTTATGACCAGAATCCCCCTCGCAGCATATTAGTTAAGGTGTGTAAAGAGGAAAGGAGGAGGAAAACAGAGAAAGTATGCAGAGGGAAATAAGTTCCTGTAAAAGAATAATTTACCCTACTACACATACCATGTCATGCTGTTAGCACTATCTGATGTTCTTAAATGTCTTCTAAATTTTCTTTATAGTGAAGTAAAGGCTGAGCCTAATGAGATGTGGTGTGTTAGATTTGTTAAACAGGTCAGACAGAGGAAACAAAGTGAGAAGCAGGAGAATTTGCTCTCTGTGCTGTTCTTTGATTAGGGTCATTTCATAACACAGGTGACTCTTGTCAAAGCCTGGAGTCAGAGCAATGCTTTGATTCTGGAGAATTGGGGTGGTCTTGTGTGCTGTTTGAAAAACTCAGATTCAAGGCTGATTTACACGTGCAAATTAAAGCAAGTAATTGCTCGGATTCAAGTGAGACTCTGCTTCCCTTTTCCACTGGAAGCACATGTGCAAGAGATCAAATATTTGTTACCAGGAGCAGAGAAACTACACCAAAGAGACTTTAGTGATAGAAGCAATGAGATATATCATCTCCTAGCAACACAAGTAATGCTGTCTTTATTGAGAATGAAAAGCTTCAGTTTGCAGTTTGTCCTGAATGTGAAAATGGCAAAGGTATCAATGAGAAGTGACTGCTGTTACCTGGCACTCTAACTAGCACAGACACAGGAAAGGAAGCATGACAGTGGATTGTGGAATTTCACAGGGCAAACTCGATTTTTTCCCCACCCTCATAGAAGAAATTCTAGGAGATTCATAACTTCAGAAATAGAGGAAAAAATTAAAACCATGCCAAGTCATTTTAAATTGTGCTTCAAGATAAACTGAGATTTGATATTCCTGGATAATTACTAATGAGAACACTTTCCCTTTAATTATCTTGTGGTCACCATTTCAAAGGTGATTAAAGCTATTCTTCACTAGATGTGGTTATAGATTTAATGCAAACCTGGTCTTTCTTGTGGTTTTATCACAGC
The DNA here is from genome assembly GCF_030490865.1 of Poecile atricapillus. Classification (NCBI taxonomy): domain Eukaryota; kingdom Metazoa; phylum Chordata; class Aves; order Passeriformes; family Paridae; genus Poecile; species Poecile atricapillus. The sequence goes on along the minus strand of NW_026709021.1, from coordinate 55,430 downwards.
AATTAAATCTGACTTGTGCACAGACTTTGTGTGGCATGAGGGATTTCACCAAGCAAAATGATTTTACCCTTCAGGCAATGTTAAATTTAGGAAAAATATAATTAATTATATCAGACAGGTATCTATTATACATCATGCACACATTCTTAGAGACCGGGGGCCCATTTCTACTCAAACCAGAAACAGTCGTTCCTTCCAGCTCTGGTCCTAAGCACAGTAGCAACTGTTGCTTGTTCAGACGTGCCTTAATTTCATTTATATTATCTATATCAAGCAATCATCCATTCTTCGAGAAGAAACAACAGAAATTCCCAGGTTTTGAATGCAAGTTCTGCCTTCTCATCACAATTTCACTGAGTGTTTCATGGTTCTTCTCTCTCTTCCTGATTGTGTTCAGTAGTTATGTCTTGGAAATAATGCAGTGTTAGCCTATTATAGTTACAGGCTATATAATATGTTTCTGTTTGGCTTTTATCTGCTGATTGTAAGATTACCTGATTGCATTTTATTTTTTTCCCCCTGGACTACTTGATGGGTTTGTTGCTAACTTATCTAATACTGCACAATCCCTCAGCCCACAAAAATCTTCCGATTTAATTAGGGTTTTAGGCCGCCTTCTAAAGACAAAAGGCTGCATATTCAAAATGCAAGTAGGCACTCAAGACGCCCATGTCAGTGATACTGCATGCTATTAAAATGCCTTTCATCAGTGGATCTCAAAGCCCTTTAAAAACATTTGCAAGGCATCATGGAGACAGAAAAGTATATCTAGTTTACAGATGAATGAACTGATAGGATGTGTAAGTTATAGATATGCCATGCTAAACATCAAACTACTCTACTTTTGATTACCTTAAAAAGATAGTGTTTGAGATACATGGGTAAGATGGGCATTTTTATTGTTGCTGGGGTTCCTCTGTAATTCTTAAGATAGATTACCTGTAGGGGAATGAGCTGGATTTAAAATGCTGCATCTATTTGCAAGCATAACATGAAAATGAGAAGATAGAGATAACTTTTCTTGTTTTGCGTTCCTCTAATGTTCCATAGAAGTTTATTCATCTGTCTGATTAAAATAAAATAAAATAGAAGATTTAAAGATGGTCCTAAGGAAAAAAAAAACAGCAGCAGTACAGTTGAATTATTGAAATAGAATGCTGTTTAGAAAAATAAGCTGTGAAATCTTACAGTGTTGTTACCAGATTTCATCTCTATCTTCTTTTATTGTTTCTTTTAAATTCAAAAGCCTTAGTTCTTGAAAGAGTCTTGGAAGTATTACAGCATTCAGAGCAGTGACATTGTAAAATATAGGCTACTAATCACAGAGTAGCTGTGCAACATACAGCTTTTTCTATCTGTCATATTTAATAACTAGACTATCATATCATTTGATTCTCATGTGCCAGAATCAGAGTCCTACCTCTCAACAGTTTGGAACCATGACAAAAATAATATCACTCAGCCAATCTCATGACTCAAGTGACCTTGGCCTTTGATCCAGTCAGATCTTATCAGATCTTCAGAGGGTCAAGGTACACCTGTTTTTAGTGTTTTAGCATTTAAGCCTTAAGCATTAAAGGGCTACAGGGGACACACAATACTCAGAGGAAAATGCAGTGCTCTGCTCTCTGAGGGTGTGTGTAACTATGTGTATGTACACAGCCATGTGCTTCTGCCTCAGGAATGGGGGAGGTTTGATAATGCAGTTTGTTATTTAAAACTGAGCTTAATCCTAAGCAAAATTATTTGTTTTCCTCTTATGAATAGCATGCACGTATGAAAATGTTGTTAATGGCAAATACCTCATTAAAAATGTTCTTGCAGCATGCATAGAGAAAGAGAGGCAACTTGGCAGAGCAGGTATCATATACATGAAATGCATTTCCACTTAACAGCACACAAACATGCTTTGCTGCATGGAAAACAGCATGATCAGGTGCACGTCTGCCATATTAAAGGATTGTGAGAAAGGGGGAGAAAATATTGCTTAATTTTGAATGTAAATATATTCTCTTTTTTAAAGAAGCATCTCTTGAAGCAACCATATTATGAGATATAATACTAGGAAATCTTCTTCATTTAGCACAATAGAGAGTATTAGTGCTTATGTCTGTTTAATTTCTCTTTCTGAAGCATGCAAGAAAGCCATATGTTGGGATGTAGGAGGTTTGTAACATGTCCGTTTAGTCAAGAATAATGTGCAGCCAGAGGCACTGAAAATGAGTGCTTTGTTGATAAAAACATGCCAAGCATTTTATTCCCAGCTATGAAGTATGGAATAAAGTTTGATGATCAATGTGGACTTCTCTATGGAAAGTTGTGCTGTGTATACACCAGGCTAATGTGTATGCATTGTAAGCTATAGAGATATTATTATCATATAGATCATTGTTTGCAAATGGAAGCTTAGAAGGCTGTGAAGATAATTTCTCATGACAATTATTATGTACAGTAGGTGTAGAAATTGTTTGCCTGTGACCCTCAGTAATTGTTAGTGAGGCATGCCTGCACATCTAGCAAGAGAAAATGAGGACCCTTCATTTACAGAAACAAGGCAGTGTTACTGAAATGTACACTCTGTATAAGTGTTCCTGAAGTTCCTTGTCCCAGCCGTGCTGCAGCATGGCCCCAAACAGCAGAGCAGATTTGGTTGCATGTTATGGAAAATGGTGATTGTCTGCTGCAAATAAGGATCGAAGTATGATGTTTTTAATCTATTAAGTTTAAAGTGGAGAGGATATGATGCAGAGCTTCTAACCTACAACACTCTCGTGGGTTCCAATTAATCATATCTTAATTTCATGGGTGGCTTTCAGTAACAAGGAAAATAATACAAAAGCTTTCCTTCAGAGGTATGAGGCCAGTATCTACCACCATTGACTTCCACCTGGGTAATTTTTAAAAATCTGTTATATAGCAGCACTAATTTCACTAAACTCATGGGGTATTTCTGCTTGCAAAAGGACTGCTTGTGTGAGCCAGGGTTATGGAATTAAACTTTTAATATTGCTCTAACAAAGCAGGAATGATCAAAAGAAAGTTCATTGTAAAGAGAGAAAGGGAAGTGATTACTTATGCTTTTGTCCTAATTTGGCTGCAGCTTTCCTTCCAGGGCTCTCTGTCTTACTTTTTCTTTATTTTCCTACTAGAGAGAGAGAGAGGGATGATCAAGCTCATGATGCATAACTGTACTTATGGAGATGCTTAACTTGACCCAACATGGCCTGTATCACAGGGTTGTTAAAGGAGGTAAATGTTCACATTTGCTAAGCAGTATCACGTATGAATTATCAATTATGTTAACAGTGATATTTTTATAAGTCAAAGCAGAGGGGGCTGCATTCCCTGGGGCATCTGGATAACTTTTTTTCCTACCTTCCTTTCCACAAATATGAAATAGTGTTTTAAAAAGATTGTTGGGTTATTTGGGTTTGTAAATAGGATGAAACATAGCAGCCCAATGTATTCTGGCAGCCACTTTCTTTACAGCTGGCATAATGTTGTTTTTACATCCATCACAAACAATTAAAGGGAATGCAGTGGTATAAAATGATTCTGCAGCCTTTTATTTTCCTTCAAATATGCCAGTGAGTCAGGTGAACTGAAGACCTCTTTAAACTATAAACTTTTTCTGTGTCTCTCCATCCATTTTAACTAATGAATATAAAGCAGCCATAAAGGCTGGGTCCTGGCTCATTTTGGGATGAATCCTTCCCTTCCTTGGAAAAGAATTTTGATTCCTTCCATTTCCTGACCAGCCCCAAACACCAGCTCTGTCATCTCTACTGTGTTCATATGATCTCAACACTATTTCCTCTTTCTTTGCAGCTCTTGATACTTCCGCTTTTTCTATTAAAAAAAAAAATAAAAATTACTTATTAAGGGACAGAACAAATAAAACACCAGGTTCCTGTGGCCATTCTTCTCATCTTTCCTTCCTTCTTCCCTTTCCCACTGGTCTTGGATGTGCTGTGACCTTTCTGTGCATGGCATAGAAAATGCAGTTAAGCAAAATAATGCTTCTTTCTACAGAGCACAATGTGAATCCCAAAACCAGCACAACAGATTCCTGTCTGGAAAGACAGACCTACACAATTCCTTCCAGGCAATTGTCAGGTGCCCAGGAACATAGTTTAAGGTGAAATGACTTTTATGAAGTGGGAAACCTACATTCCTTCCTTTTATATTATTCAAGAGTATAAAATATCTGAAGTTTTTTATTAATAAATAATTTAATATTCTGTATCAATCAGGGAACAGATGCAGTTAAACATGTAGGAACATAGTATCCATGCAGGTGAAATGGAAGGAGTGATTGCCCAGCTTTTAGGCTTTGTAGGTATGTATTAGCTACAAAGTCAAAAGTAAACCTTGTAAACAATCATGTTCTTATCTTTAACCTTGAAACTGCCATTTCCTTAATGGGAATGTCATATGATTAAAATTGTGGGCAAGACTGGGGACTTGCACTGCAAACAAATTTTCCTATTGAGGGAATGGATCAGTAAACTATAATTTTGCAGGTAATAGGGAATAGATGCTTGGAATTCACTGTGGTAAGCAGCATAAAGAATCTAATATTGTAAACACAAGAATGCGAGTGACAGCCTCGTAGATGGAATACTGGAATAGAAACTGGAAAATCTGGGTTATTCTGGTTTAAGATCGCTGCTGTCTTCCAGTGTCACTTTCAACTGTGAATTTGGTGACTTGATTTTAGCTTCATTATGGCATATTATCAATATAAGTGACCTAATCAATACTTAGATTAGATGTTCTGTAATCACACTGCAACTTTGTCAGTAAGCTGTTACCTCAGCAGGACCCTAGACTGTTAACATGCTTCTGGCTCTACTCCTTAACGTATCCTGGAGGAAAGTTTTGATGTTTATGCAGCTAATGCCATGGCCTTGGCGCCATGGCATACTTGGTGCAAGTACAGATATTCCTGGCTTTGAATGTCATCACATACAACCTGTGGTATCTAAACCATTTGGGACTCCCAAAGAATGGAATCCCTCAAAGCTTGTTTCATGTCAGATCAGGAAATACAAAATTGACTTAATTTTCCTTGGTACATATGTAGGATTTAGATATAATTTCTGGGGAGCAGGTTATCTTCAAAGATATGAATGTAAGAAGAGAATGACCTGTTCAGACTGGAGGAAATCTTGGCTCTTGGAAGACAAGCAGCTGTGTCAAACACAAAATGAAATGGACATGTATTTATATTCCTCTTTCTTCCCTCTGAAAATGAAATCCAGACATTGGCAACCCCATTTCTTGGACTATTTAACAGATGGGTTCATACGTTACTGCCAAAGGGTATTTAGTGGGTCACACTGGTAGGTTGAGTGTTGTCTCCATCCACTCTTGTGCAGCAGCACATGGCTGTCAGACACTATTTCCAGATCTATATATAATCTTGCATATATCACAGACGAAGCTGATACAGGAACTCATTAAGGCCGAGTCTGTCTGTCCTTATATATGTGCGACTTCACTGAAGACTTTGAGCTGAGATCAATAGAAGGATGAGGCCATAAGAAAAGAGCTGGAAAGCCCTATTGATTGTTTATTACATTAGGAATGCAAAAAAAATGTAGATTTTGAATGATGCCTGTAATTCTTAAAAAACCCCGTAATGATAAAACGGTTGTCTCATGATTTCAAAAAGCGTTTTTGCTGGTGGTTTAAACATTTACCTAAGGCTTCTAAATTTATTTCCTAGGCTGACTAGCCAAGTGACCTTTCTGAAGTTATTTATATTGTCTTTATATTTGTATTCAATTACTCAGCATAAATCAGAATGAGAATTCAAGGCCCCCTTCTGCTTGATCTTTATCAGTATGCAATGAGCCTGATCCAAAGTCTGCTGAAGGCAGCAGATGGGGCCCCATTGACATTAGTTGACTTTGACTCAGAGCATCTATACCCCACACCAAATTCTGGCCCTCTGCAAAATGCATCCCAGTTCAGCCAAGTGACAAGCCATACAGCTTTCATGTTATTGTTTACATGGAACAAAAGTTTTGGAGGTCTTTGCACATCCTTAAATTGGTACATAAAGGACCACTGATAGTATTTAAAACCAGAGAAGCATTTCAGGTTCAGGTGTTGATGTTCAAAGTATTTATGAAATCTAATTAATTTTGTGACTTCTAAACTGAACAGGGAGGCAACAAGTATGTCACACTGGGGAAAAAAACTCATCACTGAAGGCTTGAAGCCAGTGGGTAACATGGACAAAGAAACTGTGAATAGACTAAGAGTTATGAGGAGGAGAAATAGATGTTAAATAAGCAGCATGATTGCATAAGCCTGATTTCTGCTAAATATTTTAATTCTCTGTGCCAACTCTGGACCAGGTAATTATTAGCCTTTTCATGATGGAATGGAACCAACTTTTATTCTTTTTTTTTTCTTTTTGTAAATCCACATGAACATAATGGAAGTAATTTGTTGTCCTTCTATGTCATCCTGCCTCATGAAAGGTGGCACAAAGTTGGTATCTTTATATTTTCTTTATCCTTTCACAAAATGCCCTCAGATTTAGATATAATGGTCTTTTGGTGCTCTTTTGGCATATACCACCCACCATTTAGCAGAATGGACAGGAAGATTTATTTTTTCAAATGCATGGATAATTTTTTCCAGTGGAGTCTGTAACTTAACATCATGGGTTGATCCCCTTCTGTGATGTCCATGTTAACAGGCACACATATAAAACTTTGATGTGTTAAATGGGACAAAATGCACCAAGAATTTTCACGTGATTGTTGACAGCCATTGGGATTAATGAAGACTTGTTCCTGCCATGATGTCAGAGAGGAATTTTATGACTGATTCTTTTAAGCTCAGTGGACCTTGTAGAGAAAACCTGTATTCAGAATTTCTTGTGTCTATCAAAGATTCAAAGCAATCTGTATTTTTGCCCTGTAGTATATGAATCCTGATGAATACAGTTTAAGATGCTCAGTTTGTTAAACTGAGCTTTTATGCCATTTAATATATTCTTGTCTTTTTTTTCTGGGCACACAACCGAAGGAGGAAATATGTCATCAGCCATGCTAAAACCATTGAAATATCTGGGAAAGAAATCATCCTTAAGTCTCAACAAATCATCTTTTTACAGCATTGCGTGTTAAGAATTAATTTAAGAAATGATCCTCAAGAGGCCAGATGTGAACACTGTGCCATCCTAATCTATTTTTTCCTGACTATTAGGTTGATAATGGGGATTCCTTTGCACAGTCATTATGCATTGTTGTCAGTCTTGAGCCAGTTTTATGACCTGTGTCCAAGATGTACCCTCATTCTCATTAAAGGCTTAAAATAATCCATTGAATTCTTGCATTGTTCTTTCAATTTTTCTGTCTCATTACAGAACTTTAAAATGTTGGTGTTTTTGAGACAGTAGGGGGCCAACAGATAGAATCCATTCTCGGTTCAACACCCAGAAGTTATCTATTTTTGTTGTGAGCACCAACTTTCAACAAGCAAATTCAACACAACATCCAAATGACTGTGTTGAATCTCAGCAATAGAACTGATGGACTGCAACCATGAAATGTTTCCTAAGTTATATTGGCATGGTAGGTATGTAGGATGCACCCATGCAGTTAGTTGTTGGTATCTGCTAACACAGGCAGTCAAAATTTAAAACTCATAGTAAAACTCTATTAAGGATCTGACACTGGTACACTGTATATGAGGAGAAACCCTAATTTTTGTGAACTTGGTAATTAATAGACTATTCACAGCATCACAATCACTATAAGAATAGAATACAGGGAAGGAAAAAAAGGCCAGGGAAATAACCTCTGTTACTAGTTCATATTCCCCTGTCCTGAGTCTAACTGCCTGGGTAAATGCAGGTAGACTCTCAACCCTTGTCTTTTCCTGCCTGATTGGTAGCCATAACCTGCTGGTATTGGAATTAGAAACTGCCTGCACACTCTGCTCCCTATTTGGCTGACAAAATACTAACAGAGCAAATTGTAGGTTATTTCACTTTTCAACATGGGCTGTCACCCCCTAAGTTTACTGATATGGTAGCACTGATCTTCTCTGTCTCTGTTAGAGTTTTTAAATAAATAGGGTGAAAGTGGATGGGTAAGCTCTTTTCAACTCTCGTGTCAGCTGTATACTGATAGTTCTCCACTTACCTACAATGCCTGATCATTAGTTTGATCACTACCTAATGCCTGATCATTCTTCCTGCAGAGCTTGCTGTTTTATTAAACTGCTTCACTAGTATTGAGAGTGTCTAAAGCAGGGTTATTTTCTCTTAAGAAAAAAATATAAAAAAACCAGAGATACACCTACCCTATCAGAAATTGAGCTCTCCTTGGAAAACTTCTGTCCTTGTGTACATATTAAATTAATAAAGTGGTGGCAACTGATTAAAGGACTGTCATAGAGCTACTTTTGTTTATATATATTGCCATCAGTTTATGTGGCAATAGACTAGATGAGTATTTATGGCAATCACATTTAATCCTACTCTCAGTGGATCAGATGTGAACTGTGGGAGGTTGACCCATTCTCGGTTTCTGCTTTTCACCAATGTTTGGAAATACATCAACTTTTCAGTAAAAAAAAGGCCTTACAATATATTGCATGCTTCCAGGTACCAGCTGTCACCCAAAACACATCACCTGTGGATTGATGCCACGTGACCTTGTTACTTTTCTATCAGCCTGTTTCTCTCTGACTGTCTCAGGTATTTTTTATGTATCCATCACCATAGTTTCTCATACTTCTTAGTAGAATCATAGAATAAGTAAATTATTTGGGTTGAAAGAGATTTTAAAGATCACCCAGTTCAAAAACCCCTACCATGGGCAGGGGTGTAATTCCCTTGATCAGGTTGCTTGGGCTCCATTCAGCCTAGCTTTGAACACTTACAGATATGGGTTATCCACAACTTCTCTGGGCAGCCTGTTTCAGTGCCTCACCACCCTCAGAGTAAAGAATTTTTTGCTAATATCTGATCTGAACCTGCCCTCTTTCAGTTCAAAACTATTGCCCTGTGTCCTGTCACTCTCTGCCTGTACACAAAGTCCCTCTGTCTCCTTTCATTAAGCCTTCTTAGGGGTCTGAAAGGCCTTGAGATCTGCCCAAAACCATCTCTTCTCCACGCTGACCAACCACAGCTCTGTCAGCCTGTCTCTTTACAAGAGGTACTCTATCCCTCTGATCATCTTCACTGTCCTCCTCTGGACCTGCTGTAACAGGTCTTTGTCATTCTTGTGTGGAGGAGCCCAGAGATGGGTGCCATGGTCCAGGCAGAGTCTCACAAGTTTTAAATACCTTGGAATTTATGTAAGACGTCTCAAGAACAGAATTGCATGATATAAATTATATCCCAACTTTTTTGAAAGGAAGACTGTTTTTTCTGTCAATTTTACTGTGGAAAAATATCTGCTAAGTTATTTTAACTTTTCTTCACCTTTACATCACTGATGATTTGCAACCCCGATTCTCTCTTCATTCCATATTAGTTAGCATTGTTGTCCATCTCTGATTCTTTAACAGAAGTTTGATATTTACTGAATATTCTGAATGTGTGGGATTATTGATGGCATGATTTCCATACACAGATTGGAAGTACTATATTTGTACAGATCCTAGTCTGTTTGAGAACTTAGCATGGCTGGAACTTTAGGTGCTATTGGATTAATAAATAACACCCACTTCCAGCTTTGTTGGTAATGAAAACTATGTACCTGTGTTATGAAATGTGCCCATATTATGACACTATTATGATGACAGTGGTCTCTATGTTTTTAAAACTAAAAAGGATATAATTTATAACTGTAACAATAGAAAGAAAACAATTTATATCCAGTTTAGTTTACAAATACAGAAGGTCCACTTTTGGCTCAACACCTTTAAGAAACTGGATCTGTTTCGATTTGAGAAGCAGATGGGAAGAGCTGGCATTTATCATACTTACAATTTTTTATTACAAACAATGCTAGATACGTGTACCATGACATTCTCGAGAACACTGAGGTGCCACTCACTGTCATAGGCCCCCTTCATATGGCTTCTTGAGAGTGAAATGTTGTGAAATTTTGCACTTCACTGGACTATTCTCATTTCTGTGGCAAGTTAATGGTGACACTATTATCCTCAAAAGATCCTGCCTCATAGAACTGTCTTGTAGTCAACAAGATGTACTAGAAAACTATTTTGTGTTCTTCCAATGGAGTTTCAGCCCAGAGATTGCATTTAGAACATATACTTAGAGTTTTCTCAACAATGATATGGCTAGAATTGCCATTAAACAAATAAAAGAAGCCCATTTAAATAAAGATTAGTGAAATTTTTATGTTAGAATTCTCTTGAATCTGTCATTGATGACTGAAAACACTGATAATGTAAAACTTTAATAAGATGAGGAGAATTAGTATCAATGAGTTCAGTATAAGCAAGAGACCGTGAAACAACATCACATTAGATCTGTATTCATATCTTGCATGATCATGAAAAAGTTAATATCAAATTTTGTCTCCAAGCCCTTTTGTAGCCAAAAAAAAATATATTAAAAGTGGCTTTGTCACAGGCAGGTTCCTTGGTTCCTGGAGCTGCAGCTCTTGCTGCCACTGTGGAATGTCCCTTGGATCTGCAAAGTCAAGACTGAACCCTGTGACTTGCTGATGACGACCTTCACGTGGTCCCAGTGCACGCCAGAGTCAGTGGTGCTTTCTGCCAGGGATGGTTATCCAGTACTGGGGGTCTGTCTGCATGTTCAGTTGGGCAACACATATCAGTGCAAGCCAGTCTCTTCATTTTTGAGTAGAACATGCATGTTGGGTTTCCTTTTCTTCCTTCCTGTAAGCTTTCATAAGCCAGGATGCTCATGCATGACTGAGTCTAGCACAGGATGGAAATCATTGCATCAGGTAGTCCTTTCACAGTCCTGCTGATGAATCCTCAGAGATGTAGACTGTGCTAATTGGCATGGTTAGCACTAGGAATATATTTAACAGAGCTGTCTGTAGCTGTGGTTTGCATGCTTCTACTGCTGAGCTACATTCTGTCTTTCATATCCTGTACCTGTTACACCTTAGTGTACTGTTAAATCTCTAATCACTTAAACTGACCTTTCCAGCTCAGTTGACTGCTGTTCTAAAAGCTCCCAAATATTCAAGGTGACTAGCCCAAAGTCTAATCTAGCTCATCGATATCTTATTGTCTTCCCAAAAGTTTAATTTCATCCTATAAATTAAAAATTTTATCCAATTGTGTATGGAGTGCTGGCCTTTGTGTTTATGATAAAAGAAGAGCAAAGTATTTACTCTTCAAACTTGCTGGAATATCAAGACTCTTTCCACTGTCTTGACCTTAATTTTTCTTAGAAATACTATTCAAGTTTTGAATGTAAGAAAGTTACAGAGAAGTAAAATCTACCCAATCTGATTTTTGATCCTGTGCATAGTCCAGGTATCATTGCCATGTATTAAAATATATTGCACTAAGTGCTGGATATTTTCAGATGGTGAATCGAGAGCTTATATGGATTGATAAATGTTGCATCTTTCTGTCTTGAGTGCTTGTAAAATACATAAAATGAATAAAATTTTATTTTCTTAAAAAAAAATATATATTGTTACTGAATAATTGTTTGTCTGTGCTACCACCAATTGAGATGTTAAGGTGAGTAAATTGAGTTACCATTTTGGCCATCAGCAGTCAGTAGGTTTCTAATTACTTATCTGCTAAGGTATTACCCAATACGGCTATTCCGTAAGTTTCCTTAGGAACTGACATATGAATTCAAGTATTTACTATGCTGTTATAAAATCTGCATGCAATGATCCTTCAGTGATGTGTTTCATTAGAATACTTTTAAGATTAACCTTTACCAACATATACTTAGCAGCTACCACAGACAGTAGGAATCTATTAGTTTCATGCAAAATGCATATATAAAACAAATATATAAGTTAACAAAAAATCATGAGTGACGCTTTTTTTTGGAAAAATATATTTTTCCCCCAATATTCTGTGCATATTCTGTTCCTGCATATTCTGTGCATCTAATAATATCTTTTTCACTTTCCCTTTAGTTATACACTACAGGGGAAAGAAAACAGAATTTAAAGAAAAAAAATCAAAAACCAACAGGGATCATTATTTTTTGTTGCTTCTCCTGGAATCTTTCTCCTTTTGATAGTATATGATGTAGATGCATTAATGAAGAGTTAAGAAATAGAAGTTTATTATATAATAACAGAAATTAATCTGATTTTCTTTCATAAATGTATAATAAAAACAGATTTTCTGAATCTTTTTAGTAGGACTTTCTTTGACATTCACAGAAAGAAATAGAATATTTTCTTTATACCTTTTATTGCCAAAAGTGCAGTTAGAGATTGGGCTATTTTCTTAAGAGTAGATTCAAGCCTGAAACCCCTTAATTTCAGATGTAAAGTGGCTTGGCTGCATTCATAAACAGAGCTGTGAATTCTTTTCCATCTGAACTTATGTTCTTTGATTTTCACTGACTGACTGACCATTTCAGCACGCTCTCCTGATCGTATATAATTCAGTCCTCGACCATGACAAACCAATCATTCACAACTGACCCTTGAAATTAATTAATGCCAATCACTGCTATCAGTCAAAAGACATTCTGAGAGATTTCAAAAGAGATTGATGTTACATGGTTCTAAAGGTAGATGTAGAAAATGCAGTCAGTGAATTTCTGAAGAACTTAAATTACATTTATAGATTGCTAACATCCCTTCTAGTACATGTAGCTACAAGATGGTAGTCGTCAATGTATAATAAAGCTGGAACAAGTGCTCAGTGTGAAAATGCTAATTTTCAGATACTTATATCTTGAAAACCATAGGTGGTCTTGGCATGGAAAATAACATACTACCTCCAAATTTGAATCTCTAAAGCATAGCAGGAGGCAGATCTAACCAGCACTGTGACCATATGTGTTTGGGATTTCATACACAATAATTAATTTCCATTCTGTAAAAATGAATAATTTAATATAACATCCCACATCAAGAGATGCAAACACAAACCGATACTTTAAAAAAAAAATGTCAGTGAACAAACTTTTTTTCTAAACAAAACCAACTTAAATTGTTATGAATAAAAATAAAATGAAAACTATTTAGCTGCTTTTATTTCTCAACATAGGAATCTAATGAAGACTGTCCCTTGGCAATTGAAGAGTGTTTAATTGAATAAAAGGCTTAGAAGAAATACATAACCTGCAAATGAATGTTCTCTGCACATGTACCAAATATCCATGTTCTTTTCTAACTGTGTTTCTAGTTATGACCACGCTTTTTCTTTCCCATCTGATTTGCATATGAAGATGAACCATCATCAAAGTACTCAATATTTTTACCCAAACTCAATAATCCTGAGACACCCGTGTCAGGCTAAGTCTCTTCATTGAAACAGTGATAACCAATAGGCTTTAATGTCATTCTGTGACACAGGTCAGCTCAATAAAAGTCTCTGTAAATTATCATTGGGGTGTCAGATGATCAACAACATCAGTGCTGTCATATCATCTGGAGGGCTATCTTCCCAGTGAAATGAGAGGTAAAGCATGTATTGTCACTCGCTGTGTCTGCTGAGAACATAATCACACCAAACTATCCAACACGTGGTACTTGTATAAAAACATGTTGTGCCAAATCTTCTCTCAAGTGATACTTGAAGTTTCTAAAAAAAACCCTGTTAGCTGATGCATTTGTCTCCTGTTTACCACATTCAGCTGCCACTCCTAGCTCTGTCCAAAAGCAAAACAGCCTTTTTCTTTATTTCCAAATAAAAAAACAAATCCAATAGAGAGAGAAACAAGGACTGAAACTTTAGATTTGAATTGCTCTGCTAGCAGAAGATTAACTACAAATCAAAACCATGTGCCAGCCTGGAAGATTTTAGCCACCAAAAAACTGTTGATCAGTGCTAAAAGGAGGTTTCCGAAATCTAGTTAGGCTCCTAGGCACATTTCAAAATCCCACTAGATGCCAGTCTGACTACACATCTCAGAAAAAAAATGTGGTCCTTGTGAATGGCCTCTCATCTCTAATACCTGTTGGATTGTGATCCAAACCATGGAATTAGGCCTGGATCCAGGTCCTACTGTGCAGCTAAAGCTCCCCATGGCTGCTTATGACAGAGTAATCTTTGTTGCAGAATGGTGAAGGCTTCTGGGAGTTGAGTGTGCCTTTTGGGGTGTCTTGCACAGTCTCTGCCACTGAACTGGTGGCTGTAAGTCAAGAAGGAGATATTCTTCCACTCTCATCTGCTTTGGGTATCAAGGTTTTATTACACTAAATTATAATACATATTATTATACATATATTATACTTTAAACTATATTAATCAAGTAATAAATTATATTATATATTAAATACCGCCTATCAGCAAGCAAATAACAGCATTCATTACTTTATGAGTTAAACTAGCAATCAGGGACCAGACTTTTAAAGTCCAGAGCCAGAGAAGGGGCTAGCTGTGCTGTGCCACTCCTAATGTCTTGATAAATCATACTAGTGTGCAGCACATGCACAGACTGCCAGGTGGAAGGATGTTGATAATGAAGACATCACTCCCATTATACATCTCTTGCTTTTCTTAAGCAATACTTAAAAAACTTGCCTCCCATGCTCTGCTACTTGTATCATCACTGACATCTGTTCTTTTTGGGTTGCAATACAATCTTGCCAGATCTGCAGTCCACCAGAAACACTACTTAGAATTTATTTACATATATCCATATCGACATCTATATATCTATATCTATATCTAGGTCTAGATATAGAGATAGATATAGATATTCCCTAAAAACTTTTATTCAGCAAAGGAATCAGCAATGTAGTAATTTTTGGCAAAATTTTCAGTGAGGTGGTTTCTTCTGTTGAAAATTGTCTATTTTGAAAAATAAACTTTGTATATATTACATGCCAAATTTAGTTTTTGGGTTGAAGAACCCACTAGAGATGATTATGTGAGAATGACAGTGATTTCCTCCCAAGTACTCCTGTTCATCTCTCAGAGTACATCTACATACCAGGAAGCTGTGTAATGTAGTGGTTTTGCTACTTGTAAGCTAAGTTAGGTATGAGACATTCTAGTAAGAGCTGCCTAGCCACAGCTGTATATTTCCCAGTGGCTGGTTATGTTTCTTCCTCACTGAGCTCCCTAATGGCCTGGCTACAGTGCCAAGAGGATCTGAAGAGGTTTGTGTGTCCTTTCATTGCAATAAACTTGTTACTGTGTGTGACTTCAGTGAAGATGAAACCCTAGCCACTGATGCCTAGTGCTACTTTTGTGAGTTGAAATGTGTCTGAGACAGCAAAGTGGGAAGGATTTAACTCATGGGTTTAACTAATGACTTTCAGAACGACATACCTCCCCACAAGGTCTGCTGTCCTTCTGCAAGTACTGCTTTTTGCTGCTCTGACTGTTGTTAATGAAGCTGCAGCTCACTTCTGTCTACCCCTGGTTTCCGGTGTCTGGATTGGTTTGAGGTTGAGAGTGGTTTCCTGTTTCTGTGCAGCTCTTGGGTAGTCTAATTGAAACGACATGTCAGCAAATATGTGTCCAGTGTGGCTGGGGAAAGAGCCAAGGTCCGGTTTTCTGCAGCAACGACTGACTAGAGAAAACTCCATGGAAAGAGAAGAAAAATCAATATGTTGATGTTTGATGTGAACAGCAAAGTTTTTTCCTACTGGGAAGACTGGGAAAGAGCATGAATGGGAGCACTGGCCTTTTGCAAGCAGGACAGGACAAGACAAGGAAAAGAACAAGAGGAAATTTTAGTGGCAGGGGAAAATCTGTTTAGTAACTGTCCTCCTGGAGAGTTCAACTTCTTCCAACTTGGCTCTGCACGGATGAATAAATAGAATTGAATGAGGAAACATACTAAATCTATATACCAAGTTCTCAAGAATTAGTCCATCAGAAACAGCTTCAAGTTCCTATGGTAAACAAAGGAATTCTTGTGAAAAGAAGGATGATTCCAAGTATTGCTCTGTGTTATGAAGTGTTGGTTTTGGATAGTTAAGGAAACCATGACCATTATGTGAAGAGTGTATCCATTCATATGATTTGATTCAATTTCCACCACTATTACTTAGCAGCTACCACAGACAGTAGGAATCTATTGTTTCATGCAAAATGCACGTATAAAACAAAGGAGGGACTTGGTCCAAAAGGGCTGAAAGTTTAAGGTGCAAGATCCTCAATTAGCGGCAAACATGACTACTCACGCTTTCTCCTACACAGAGTACACCCTTCCAAGGAACTTTGTGTCTGTGTGCAGAAGTAAAACGCTGTCTAAATCTTGGCAGATCATGCATCTAAATACACAAGCTAAACAGTGGCAACGTTACTGCAGACTTACTCTTCAGTTTCTACTGATGGAGAAGCAAAGCACACAGCCTCATTGTTGCATCTCTTCATTAAAATTCTAGTTGCCCACACTGTCTAGTGTGATCAAGAGTGATAAGGAGTATAAGTAAGTTCTTCCTTGGAGAGAGAAGTGTGGGAGAGCATGCTGGTGCACTGGAGAGGGGCTGAGATGTGTCAGGGACTGACATAATATCATAGAAGTATAGAATGATAGAATAACTTGGCTTTGAAGGGACTTTAAAGATCATCTAGCTCCAAACCTTTCACTAAACCAGGTTGTTCAGAGCCCCACCCTACCTGTCCTTGAATGCTTCCAGGGATGAGGCATCTATGACTTCTCTGGGAAACCTGTTCTAGTGCCTCATCAAACACACAGTGAATATTTTTTTCTGGATATCTAATCTAGACCTACTCTTGTTCAATTTGAGGCCACTCCCCCTTGCCCTGCCACTACACTCTCTGGTAAATAGTCTCTCCATTTTCCTTGTACTGCTTAGGTACTGGAAGGCCACAGTTAGGACATCCTGAAGCCTACTCAGGACATCCTGAAGCCAACTCTTTTCCAGGCTGAACAATCCCAATTCTGCTAGAGTTACTCTGTCCCTCAGAATCATCTTGGTGGTGTCCTCTGGACTTGCTCCAACAGATCCAAGGCCTTCCTGTGCTGAGGCCCCAGAGCTGGGTGCAGCACTCCCAGCGGGGTCTCACCAGAGCAGAACAGAGGCACAGAATCTCCTTCCTCGATCTACTGGTCACTCCTCTCTTGATGCAGCCCAGCATGCAATTGGCTTTATGGGCTGCAAGCTCACCTTGATGTCCAGGCTCTGCTACTGGGCAAATTTATGAAAGAGAAATCCCTTGAAAATCACTAAATATGTAGAAGTCACATTCAGGCCTGGAGTCCCCACACTGGAAACAGTTGGTGCCTGGGAAAGTATTAACTAGAAGTGTCTTGGATGCCTGTTTACCCTACTTTTCATCTTCCTTGTCCATTTGGTAATGATCAGACTTTTTTTTTTTTAATTTTTTTAAGTTGAGGTTACAGGGTGATTCAGATACCCTTTCCTTTTGGCACCATTCTTTCTCTTGTCATAAACCAGATGTTTTTGATGCTATTCTAGATTCCTTTTTCACACCTGAGGACAGCATCACATGCTACACAGGAGCTTATTCTCCATAAATACTGCATTGACAATAGTGGAGGTTTTCTCAGACTTCTGCTGATTCTGCCACAGATTTGAGATTCAGTGGTGCTGGAAAAGGCCCAACCTCTACTGCAGAACTTGACTTTGTGTTTTACAAGGAAAGTCCCTTGTTCAGTGCCATCAGGCTTCTTGTTTTCCTCTTTCTCTCTTCTTGTCTGGTGGGGTCTATAGCTTCTGTATTTCAGATTTATTTTTGTATTACACCAGGTTCTGTGCCACATCATTCTGTTATCCTTCATAGTAACTCAGAGCTGGGCACTGGGGAGGAGGACCCTGATGATTTGAAGCCTACTTGTTTCTGCTTAAATGGTCGACTCCTCTGTGGGCTACACTGCCTCATAGGACTTTGTTCTGACACAACATGGTTGTTTCCTTCCTGATTTGTTATCCCTAGCTCAGACTGTTTATAGTTTTATCAGGAGTTCCTATTGTGCTTTCCATCTTTTCTGTCTGAAGCATACATGGCAATGTAAGTGGTATGGGCTATCAGAAACAATAGTGTAATTTATGTGAACATAAAAGGGGGAAAAGTATTTTGTGGTTCTGTTCAGGCCCATATTATCATATGCCAAGATGGAAAGAGCTGAATTACACCTTGATAAATTCAAATGAACTTTCAATTGATAAATACAGCAACTAAAAATGCTGCTGTTAGAAAAGTGAAATAGATTAGTGCTGCAAACCTTTCCATGCCACTGTGTCAGATGTTATTTGTCAGATGTTATTTTCATGTGTTTGATAAGTACACTAAAAGAAGAGTCTTTTGTTTATTTTTCCTTTAGGGCCATATCACTTTTGCTCCTTGTTGTGAATCTCTAAGAGCAACAAGATGTTTGACCAGTGTGGAGTTGCATTCTTGTGGAACTTCTAACAGTCACAGCTCCTTCAAATCTTTCACAAACCAATTCAGGGTTTCAGTCAGGGCACAGATGCAGAAGTGCTTAAACTGGTAAATACCTCAGTAAATTAGCATATTCACATGATTGTTGGTGTGTAGCAAAATGGTTTACTGGCTAAAAATCTTCTACTTTGGTGAATAAAGAATTAACTGCATGAAAAGTGGATCCTGCTTCTCCTTGAGCAGATGTGGGGTGTGGAGAAAAGATAAAAACTCCTTTTGATACAGAAGGACACAGTATTTGGGAAATTAACAATATGTGGATTATAGAATACTATCTAGTCAACCTGATAAAACCCTGGACACTGAGGGTTTTGTAAACATTTTCCCTCTTCCCCTCCCAGATAATATTTTGCTATGATTTCTGGTCATAAAGATTGTCCCAGTAATTATATCTGAACTTGACTGAATCTGGTTTTTTTCCGCATCATTTCACCAGCACACTTTACACAAGCCAATGTTTTGGCTGATTTGATAACTGATAGTAAGGAAGACAGGTAGGTTTTGAAGAAAAGCTAAAAAAACAACAGAATGGACATCAAAGAAATGAAAACAATACAACTTCTTCTTGTGGAAGAAGTAGAATGGGAAGAAGTGGGGGACTCTTAGTAGCCCTCAGTGATAAAGTTGTAGAAATGAACTTTAATAGCCAATGCACTTCTACTTTTTTAAAACACAGATTTTTCTCTTTGTTCTAGCAGAAGGAATTTTGATCACTGTATTCAGCCAATCCTCACTTGTTTTCTAATGGGCTTGGGATTTTTTTTTTTAAATGTCTGGGAGATCCATCATCCTAAATAAGTGGACTTTAAAGGTCAAGAGAGCTCTTATCCTTTTAGTTCATTTCATGAGAGCTCTGAGCAGCAGGCACAGCAATCTCAGCATGGACTCAACGATATTTCCTCACAATGTAGCCAGAAACTGCATGCCTGCAGGGTAAAACAAAATTACCAGTGTTCCCCCATGAATGTCCTACACCTTGAGAGGCCACAGCCACAGAGCAGTTAGCTGCATGGCTGAGCACTGGCAGTAAATGCTTACTTCAATTGTGGCAACTGCCACTCAGAAGGGATGCATTTAATCTTGAAGGATAGATGTCTCAAGACATCTCCCCTAAGTGACACAAAGTCTGTGGATGTAGAGAGGAATGCTGAAGGGTTCTGTACGTAGACAGTTTCTCTCTGACTGTGGGGTAAGTGGAGAAAAATGGGTATAGCTGCTAATAAATTAGCTTTAATATTAATTCCCTTGTCTGATGAAAATTGCTAATGAATGCAGATGGAAAAAAGTGCAACCAAACAACGCAGAATATCAATAACACAATAACACTTTTCTCATATTGCCTATTATTATTGATGGCAATGGACAAATGTTTGCAGATTTTCCTAGAAACTATTTTGATGAAACCATGAAATACTGCTGATGAGAATTCAAAATTCAAAATCTGTGGAGATTTCCTTTGGGACTAACATTCCTAGAACACATGGCCTAAGGAAAGGGAGAGTTAGTGAATTGCTGCTGCCTATAGCCTTCAGTGAAGAATTCTGGACACAGTCACTCTCCCTGCCCTATCCAATCAGAACCTGTTGCATTTGTTATCAAGCATCCTGTAAAAAAAATGGCAACATCACCTGGATTTCTGGAAGATAAGTAGCATTTAAGGCCAAGTATGAGAACAATGAGTACAGTTTTTCAATAGGGATCTAGGGGTCACTGTAAGGATTTAGGCTGCAAACTCATCCAGGCAATTTTGAAAACTATGTGAGGATTCTTACAGCATTTTATAAAATACATTTTAAAAGCCTCTGCCACTGTCAGTTACTTTGTAAATTTTAAAAGTATAACCTGAAGGTGTAATAAATGCTGTGCAACCTGATCTGAAGGGAACTTTGGGTACCTTACTGTAAACGCACGCACACACACATGATTCATTCTAAATATATTGGCCTATTTACTATGGTAGTTACCTGTTTAAGACTTGCAGTTATATTAAGTAAAATAGTGCGCCTGGGCTAATACATTTTCAGAGAGCCTATTTGTTTTACTGAAGAATTTATTGCAGCAGTAATAACTGTCAGAGTGAAAGCATGGTTAAAGTGCTAGAGACAGGACCAACTGCAAAGGGTATCTATCAAACTATCGACTTCCTGCCAGCGGTGTTGTGAACTCTTTTGTCATAAACTCAAGCACCCAGAGTTGAAACCTCGATCAATGAAAGGGGAATCTGGTATCCAGCTCTTTTAGAGAGGGCACCTCTTCTGTTTGACCCATTAGGACACAAATAACAGTTTTTATACAGTGCAGGTTTGATTTACAGCAAGCCTTCAGGTTACCTACTGACATTTATATTTTTAACAAAGTGAACAGCACTCACCATCTGAAAGAGTTAAATTCAGAGCTCCCAGATGCATTCTAGTAAAAAGTTTTAGCCTCATAACTGGCAAATAGAAATGTCATTACACTGTGAAGTTATTTACTCTGCAGAATATTATTTATTTTTCTTCCCCTTTTTTTATTTTTTTTTTTTTTTAATTTCATTGTAGAATAACCATCTTTTGGTTTGTTAATAGCTAGAGCTTTACAGGTTTTGCTTTCTTAAAATTATGGACTGAAATTCAGCTCTAATTCAGTTTAAATATGTGCTTGCCAACTGGAAGCAGCTGGGTCAAGCTGGGTCACACTTTGCTTGCCTCTGAAGAGTTCCACTGGGGATTTAATTTTCAGACCAGTGCATTTGGTTGTTGGACATACAAATCTTCCTCGATGTCTTCTCCTCACTTTTGTTGAGCTCTGACTGACCTGATGGGGTTGTTCAAGTTGCAGACAGTCTATTTTTCTGGTGAGTGTTCTAAGTGCCTTTCATGTCCCGTGGCTGGGAGAACAGGTGATGCTACCCAGGGTATTGCATTATTGTGCAGGGCTGGGCTGTGTGTCTGTGTGGCAATGTGAGCTCTGAAGCCAGTGCTTCCCTGATGGTTTCTGTGCATTAGCAACTTTAAACACGATTTTGATTCATGTGATGAAGTTTGGATATAAATGTTCTTCACATTTTTGAGCTCCAATACGAGTGAGGGGCAAACATCAGCTTGGTTTACTGGTATTTGTTGCATTCTATTTACTTTTTGGAAGCTTGGGGAGGTGCTCAGTTATATTACACCTTTCATATGTGTTTCTTGTTTTTACAAGGGGAAACTTTCATTTAAATCTGTGGTGCTGTTAGCTTAATCATTACAGTATCATTTCAATATGTTTTGCTTCAGTGCAAACTTTAACAAATATGTTCCATTCTTCCACCAACAAGAAAAGTGGCCTTGGTAAATTGTTCTCTGTGTGGTACAACAGCCTTTTACCTCAGAGAAGGAACTTGCCGTGTGCCTCAGAAACAGAATTTTTTCCTGGTAGGTGGCATTTTTGGTGCCATTTATCTAAAACAAGGTGCTGTATTTCAATGCAGGAGTTTGGTGCATTCTGGATATGACACAAAATACATTGCCAGCTTTCATCTTTGCACAAGACCATTTTTTTGCATGCCATTGTTCTTTTTATAATTAAAAGAGAGTTTCTTCAGACACTGATGTTAATTTTGAAACTGAGATGCCTCTTTCACCTATATTCATCACCCTGATATGAAGTGGTTGATAACACCTTTTTGTGTCTATTTTTGAAGAATGAAAGTTTTTCTGTGTATTGTGGAAAGTGGTGCCTACTCTCATTTTAGTAGTTTTGCACAGAGTAACGCATGCAATTTTATCAACAGATCTTGAGTTGTCCTGCTGTGAGGTAGGCCACTTTATCTCGTGCAGTCTGAATTTCATTTGCTCGTCCTCAGTCATAGTTGTCATCTCTGGGTACTCCATATGATGCAACCCAGTTCTGCTTGGATTACATATGGAAAATGACATGTTCCTCCAAAATTAAACTATACAGTAACTATTGCCATAATCAGGATGGGAAAATTTGTCTCCTGTTTGTGTTAAAGTGTTCTATCTGGCACACAAACCAAAAATGTTATCTGCATAAATATTAACCTTTAGGTAAATTGTTGCCTTGAAATATGTTGGAAAATTTGAGTCAGGCTTTCTCATTGAAAGGAGGCAATATGGACTCCTGCTCTGGGATGAAACACAAAGAACTACATCATGGGGAATCTTTCATGCTTTTGTTATCATGGTTCAGTTCCTTATGAGCCACAACTGGATGCTCCTTCCAGCAAATCCAGATTTCTCTTAACAGTTGCTGATGATGCGGTTCAGTTGCTATTAAGTCAAAAGCAAACATCTCACCATCTCTGAACAACACCTTTTAAAGCCCCCATGCCATTACTACAGTATTTTTGTTTTAATTAGAATGAGTGATACGCTGCTAGTAAGTATACATATCATATTTCCTTCTGTAGACTTGAGGCTTTTATGGTTTGGCTTTTAAATTTACTCTGTTTACAATCAATAAAGTGTGCTACAGGCTCAATAAGACCAAAATTAAGTTAACACAAATAGCTATAATTCAAACTTTCTGGAAAGCTGGTCCTTTATTTGCTGTTTTCACTATATCACTGGGAAGTGACTACAAGGCAGGGAGAAATCAGGTCAGTCCATTTAAACATAACTGGCTTTTTTTTTTTTTTTCCTTCTTTCAAACAATTTTTGTTTATCTTATAAATTAAAAAAAAATAGGAGAAAAAAGGTACCTCTTCTTAGTTTATGCTCTGTAAGGATCTTTAGTGAGGGGCTTGGGGGGGTTGAGGAGGAGGCTGATCTGAGCCCACTGTCTGCATACCTGTGGTAGCTGGGAGTCACCCCTGTGCCCCTCACCCAGGAGCCTCGGGGACCAGCTCTGAAATGTGCAGAGCTATCTTAGGGTAAGGCAGGGAAAAGCACACAGCTAATTTCCAGGCAATTTTTCTTTGGTAGACCTTGTGGGCATTATCCCTTCCCCCTCTGGAGAACTGGGCTGCCAAGTGAGGTGCCACCAAGGCAGGTGCCCCTGCCCAAGCATGTTGCACCCCAAAAGCTCAGGAATGGGTGCAGGGCAAGAGCCATGGTTTGTCCAGCCCTGACTGGAAAATCGTCTGTACTATTTGCTTGCATTAACAAAGCTTCAAAAACCGTCTTTCTCTTTTTTCCACTAGATGTTTTCATTGCCTTGGTCAGCACTGACAAACTGTGCTGAGAATTGAGTGATAAAGTAAACAGCGTGAGTGATGTTTATTGCTGTTCTCAAATAATGATAGCAATTTTTTAAATGATTTTTCACCTAAATGGTGTTTCTCGAAAATCATGTAGGAGTTCAGGCTAATATTAAGACCTAAACTGATGTCAGGGGAGTTGTGATTTGGAACAGAGATCATATATTTTATTTCTAAACCCACATTTTTCAGGAACTCGGCGAGTATGAAGATTGTCATTGTTAACGTTCTCCCACATTCAATTTTGCAGATGCTTAACAAGTCTTTTTTGACTAATGACTTCACAATTGAAAGGAAATGTGTAAATAAAACAGAGTTATAATAAACATTACAGATTAAGGTTAATTAAACTACATTTATGCATGTGTCTTTAAAAAAAACAAACGAAAAAACTAACTCTTCAATTTTATAAATAGGAGGCAAAGTTAACTAAGCAGTTAAAGAATCATACTTCCTTCTGGTATTTCTGGTCACTGTATCCAGAATTTTTTATAGTCCTTTTTACAGAGCTTCATCTGACAGAAATTGAGAAAATATGCATAGATAGAGTGTTTTGGATGCTAAATTAAATGGTGACAAGTAAGAAAGCGGCGTATATATTTCCAGCCTGG
Organism: Poecile atricapillus; assembly: GCF_030490865.1. Taxonomy (NCBI): domain Eukaryota; kingdom Metazoa; phylum Chordata; class Aves; order Passeriformes; family Paridae; genus Poecile; species Poecile atricapillus. The sequence continues at coordinate 31,127 of NW_026709021.1, read as the reverse complement.
AGCTCCAAGAATTATCGAACAAAATTCCACATTAATATCTTACTCACTTCCTGCGATTATATCCTTTATATCAGTGAATGTCACGGCTGCCAGGTAAAATAAAACCATCCTATGCGTCCTCTTAGAATTATGCCAAACCTAATATAGGTGGGGGAGTTGGGGCGCGTTTTTCCGGCCGGGTGATGCTGGAAAGGCTGGCAGGCTCCTCCTGTGGGATCAATGCTCCTTTCTCGGGGCTGCCGGAGACGCCGCTCAATAAAGCCCGGCCGGAGGTCGCTGCCACGGCAGCCCGGCGCCCCCGGCCCGGCTCTCCGGGCAGCCGCGGGTCGGAGAGAGGTCGGGCTTGTGCCCAGCGGGGTATTGGCCTCTCAAACGCTGTTTGCTGTTTCTGACACTGGCCATTAATTCTCCTCCGTCGCCGCGTTTAACCCTTCCCCTGCGCAGCCCCAGCTGGGGTCCCGGCAGGCGGGGGATGGATGCCTTCTCACGGATCAGTCCTGCTTTGACATTGCTCTTCCTACACCAGATTTTAGCTTTTTCTGTCAAGAGGAAATGGGAGACGGTTCTTGGCATCGGTTTCTAAAGTCAGGAGGGGCTACTGTGAAAACTGAATTTGAGTATTGAAATTGAATTTGAGGTGTTTATTCTGACACCCAAAATGGCCCAAAGTCAGTGAGCTTGATGTCTTCAAGCTGAATTATTTGTCCCCAGGCTGAATCTTCTCACCTTTCCTAAGGGTAACTGATGTCATCATATAACTTCTACAAAAGAAAATGGTGTCGTTTTCTCACCTTTTGTAAACACGGCTAATGTCATCAGATAACTTCTACAATAGAAGTTGCATAATAAATGAAACAACTTTGTGTCATGCAAGAATATTTGCATTAGGTAGGTGGATAATATGTATTAGATAGGTGGGTTCATGTCAAAATGTTCACTGCATAAAAGATGTAACTTTTTACCTCATGGTGTTCTCGATTTATGGGACCTCCACCTTGCACTCTGTGCAGAATAAATGATGTCTCCTTTCTAAACTAGGTTCTGTCTGTGTTTAGGGAGCTCCTAAAATTGGCAACAAGCTCACCCCCACAGGGCATCAGGAGTGATGTTTGCCTACAAGTATGATACGCCTTTATAGATACAGGCTTGGAAAATGAAGAGCAATATCAAGTTCCTTTAGGATAACTCAGTTTTTTGGTTTTACTCTCCAACAGCTTAAACAAATATAGCACCTCACAATCTCAAGGATTCACCTAAAACTCATCAAGAACTAAATATAGCGTCATGAAGCATTCTTGCACTACCCTTATCATCCTCAAGTGAGCAGGAATTACTTATTAAAATCACTGGTAAGTCTTGCTCTCATGAGATTTGTAAAATTTTAAACCCCATTTGTGGACCATAAAGTTCTGTACAAGCTCAGTTATGCAATATATATTTGACCTGCTGGGTACACTGCCACAGGAGGTAACCAACTAAAATGATTTGACTTGAGTAAAAAGGGGCAGATACTTTTATGATCACTAATAACATTTTTATAGCCATGAAAGCCAAGATAATAAGGATAATCAAATCATACATTTCAGGACATAAGTTGATTATAGTACCAGTAATGGTCAGGGAAGAATTTTACCTTTTGTCACCTTATGAAAAAAAAAAAAAAAAAAGAAGCACAGTGACTAAAATCATATTTTAAAATAATTTAATCATCTTAAAGTTGGGCACTGCCAGCTGTAGCACAAAAGACTAGGCAGGGCTGAAGGCTACTCTGATATGAAGAAAAACTTTCATTAGCTTCTGCATTCTGGTATCCAAAAAATGTCCTTTTGGCTTAGACTCATCAATCATCACATCCCTCTGCCTACCCTTTCCCAGTAATACAAGGCCTGACACCTAATTCACTTTTATTTTTTCCAATTGTGTCTGAGCCTCTTAACTCCCCTCTTAACATTACTGGATTTTTGTTCTCATTAACCAAGGTTCCAATCTTATTGTTTCTTTTCTAAAACAGAATAAACAGCTACACTGAAAATCTTCAAGTGCTCAGTTACCTTCACTTTTCGTATCCTGCACAAGATCCTGTCCTGTTTTCAGTAGACAGGAATGCCATCAGAGGCTCAGCAGAGCCGACAGAGCCCAGACAGGAGATGGGTCTTCATAGCATCAAGTCATAAAGGTGGTGTGCTCCTGCTTCTGCCTTGGAAACTCACCGGCCTCTCCAGGGAGTGCCCCTTGCTCAGGGCAGAACAACAAAGCACCACATCAATGAGTACCTAAAGTGTGTGGTTGTGGAAAGCATTAACCTGCAGCACTGTCTTTCAACAAGAATAATGTCTGAGCGTTCAAGTCTTGAAAGAAATATTTGTACTATTAATTCATAAATGTAAATGGCTTTTGAGAGAGATGATGCTGCTAGCAGCCAGATTGTTTGTTCTTTTCCCTATTATTTCTAATTATAATCTATTTGCAGAAGAAGCTTCTAGGAATCTGTGTGTGGATAGACAGAATGAGGTTTTAGGACAAATATGTGGTTACAGAAAGTTCTAGAAGAGACGTGTCTGTGTAAGGTGAGTTATAAAACTGTAATTTAAAAGAATGAAAATTAGTTACTTCAGCAGTGAAAAATTAGATATCTTCTGGTGTCTCTCCCATGTCAGTGATGAGACTGTGTAAGCTCCAGATTTTTCCTTTCTTAACCAATCTCTGCATATACCACCTTACAGTAGGACAAATTACTCCTCTCTCACCAGTTTCAGAGAAGCCTGGACAACCCAATCATGCTGAACTTTAGAACTGCAGAATTAAAGTTATGTGAGAGAAATTACAGTATCAGCACATACACTCCTTTTCTGCAGTACTGGTTCATATCTCTGTTTCAAAACACTTAGAATGACTTTACAAATCAAAGGCAGTTAAGGAGAATGCAAAAAGAAAGCGTTCTCTAGAAGCTACCCTTACACTGAAGGTAGGTTGTTGCAAAAAAAAGCCCACAAACAAACAACAAACAACAAGAATCTGCATTGAAGACTAAATCAGACTAAAACATTCAAGGAATGACAGAAAGGTTGTTGATGAGATAAAAGTTTCATCATCAGGAATGGAGTTGGCTGGCCTGACATCTTAAGATGAATGAAACTGATGTGCCTTTTTCATTTTTCCAGTTCATTTGAATTTATTTGTGGGAAGCAAATATTAAGTTACATAGGACAGCCTATTTTTTCCTGTGAATCCTAATTGTAGGGTGAGAACAATTTGTTTCCACTCTGTTTTCCCTCCTTCCACCTCCCTCCTTAACAAAAATCTTTAGAAAAGTAGAGTTGAAGTCAAATCTAATCTTGAAAGGATTTTGTGAATCTATGTCCAACTGAACAACTGAACTGTTATATTGAACTAATTTCTTATGCTCAGATGGTGTAGCTGAAGCAGTGTTTATAAAAAGCAAAAGTATAAATTTATAGATTGGGTATCTGCAGGCAGATTATTCACAAATGCTTGGCACTGGTGCCAGTGATGGCTTTTGTCAGGCAATGGAAAAGAGCTGTATGCAAGTGGGCTTAGGAAAGAAGTGATGGGTTTTGATCCTTGCAGAAAAAAAGTTATTGAGGGATATTTGTCACTGATTTGAAAATAGCAATGGGAGTGACTGAATATACAGGCAAATAGAAATAGCGGGTCCCATTTGTCTTCAGTGCTCTGATAGGACCTAACACGCATTGCTTGGAATAAACTAAGCTGCTCAGCAGCACCTGGACACATCTGATAGCACAATTTGCTCATCACCTCTTGGTACCTGAAATAATGCTATGTTTTACCTGGATTTCCTGTATATTTCTTTACACTTACAAGACCTAAGTCCTTAGAACCATGTATGGTTATTGCCTTGTTCTTTTTTTTTTTTCCTGTTAAGATAAATCCCACGAATGTCATTAAAGATGTTGCATTAGAACTCAGAAATTGCTAGGATTTCTATAATATAGAAGTTTCTGATGTCTTAAGATGAATTGACATTAGTATGATTGCACAGATGTTAATGAATTAATCTGAATTGTGTAAAATTTGTTGGTGGGTTTGAGACAGTGGATTAAAATTACAAGGAAAATTGGTACAAGAAGAAAAGAGGCATGAAAGAAAAAAAATGCAGTGGGAGAAATCAGGATAGGAGCAAAGAAAGCATGCTTATCTTACACTTGGGTGCACCACTGTGGAAGCGGGAGAAGTTCTAGAGAGAAGGTGCATACAAGAAGCTCCTAAAGCTATGTTAGAAGTCTGCTTGCCTGTAGGGCTAAGATAAAATAGTGTACAAAGGCTTGCATGGAAATTGCTTTTTTTTTCCTTTTTTTTTTTCCTTTTTTTTTTCTTTTTTTTTTTTTTTTTTTACCTCCTCCCCAAAGAAGGATGGGGACACAGAAACACACATGCCTGGAAGGTCTGGAACTAATGTGGAGAGGACACCTGGCATAGCAGGAGCTGAGATAAAGAAAGCCAGAGAAACTGAAAAAGAGAGAGGGAGAAGTAGTGTAGAAAAGCACAGCTAGAAGTTAAGTAGTAATACATGCTACAGACAGCTGTTTGAAAGTGTGACCTGATAAACCACTGTAATGAGGGGTGCTAAAATGGATATGAAACTTGTTTGTGATGACATTAGCGGCTGGAAAAAAATCTAGTGCAGCAAACACAGAAGTTCCTAGTGAAATTATGAGGAAATAAATTAATGGAACAGATCTTGAAAGAAGGATATTCTTGGTCAACACAGAGAAGTTGGAAGTGGCAGAACACTGCAATGCCATGGGCCCTCAATCACTCAGGACAGCTTTGTTAAAATCACCCCACAACGATGCCAGCTTGTGTCTCAGCAAATGGAGGAAGAACACCATGCAGAATAGTTAAATTCCAGTGGAAGAGGGCTGTATTCATAGCAGAGGTTGTAGTGGTGATGCAAGCAAACAGCGTAAGTAATACATAAAATACAACATGTGATGCTGGTTTCCTCCTGTGGAAAAATGAGTGTTTAATCTGTTTATTGGAACATGGAAAAGACTTGTGGACCATATATTTTAAGGTTAAAAATGTAGGCTGGAGGTAATTCATTAATGAATGGATTAATGAATGAATAAATTAATGAATCCATTAATGAATGAGTAAATGGTCAATATAGAGCATCAAATAAAGACAGCAAGAAGATTCTTTCATAACAGTTGGTACAAAAAAAGATATACTGTACAAAATTTCTGAGTTCAAAGCACAACAGATTCTAGTTGATCAAGAAAGGAGTATAAGCTACTAATAGTTCTGTGTGCTGTAAACTGAGAACTCACTTCAGATAATCAAGAAGACTTATTGAATTCTAAAAAATTAACAGGGAAAAATTATATATCCAGACACTGTCAGAAGTTACACCATGATGGAAGAACTGAGGAGAAGCAATAGTATTGCAGTACTACTAGAAACTTTAATGAGGAAAGGTTGCTGCTTCCCCATAATCCATTCAAATATATCTCTGCAAAGTAGAGAATGTTGGCAGAGAATTGCCTCCACACCTAATCTTTTCAGTCTTAAATTTTATTCATTCACACTCCCAGATGATTAACATGTTGCTAAGGTCTTTTTCAACTTTGCAAATAAAGAAACCAAACCCCACAACCCCTAAAGTTCTAAAAGAATACCCCACAAAGTTGACCAGAAAGGAGCCCAGAGTAGGAATATTAAAAGCAGTATTTGGGGAAAAAAACCCCAAACCCAAACAAAACAGATGGAAATTTGTACATTAACTATAGCTCCCTGATATATGGATATATCATTAAATTACATGAATTTGGATTTGTTATGGCAAATTTCTTGCTGTATATTTCTTGTTCTCACCAAAAAAGCAGTGAGTTATAAACCCTGCTGCTCCTGAACCCTTCAACTATATGAGGTGACTAGGTATAAGTGGCTTTTATAGCTTTCTATAAGGATTTTAGTGTGCTGTGATCTTTAAAAAAGCTCCGAGTGGGTACAATGAAGTGAGTTAAATGAAAAGAAAAAGCATTAAAAATGGATTTCATCTTAGTATTTAATTAGCTAGAGGCCATGTAGGAATAGGCTAAATATCAGCAGAGGGTCCTTGATTACAATCTCAGAACAGATGGGCATTTTTATCTTGAAAGGATGACCAGCTTATCTGTAGTTTTGCAGCTATCATGGCTGATCTATATCTTCTTTATCCAGGCTAATCAAGTACAGAAAGTTTATTAAGATAATAACATTGAAAGTTATCACCAGTTATGCTCTCTAATCTTGATGCAGTTTTGCTGTGTACTGTGTTTCAAGAGGTCTGTCAGGCAACAAAGGCTAAAGTTTGAGGGGTATCATTTACATGTCTACAATGATGTTTTTGCTGAGCAACAAGCAACTTAAAACCCAGTTTAAATTAATGGCAAAAGGTTATTGTCATGACAACTCCAACAGGTTAAGCACAGGCTCTGAAAACAGGGTAAAAGGTAGAAATCTTCCCTCAGGACAAGTAGGTTGATGTGTCTCCCACTGACTCCAGTTTCCTGGCACTGCCCACTAAACTGCCTTCCACAAACATGGGAGGAGATTCAGCTGGTAAAAGTCAGTGTAGTCACAGTATTGGAATCTATGCCAGCTGATGTAGATGTAATGATACACATAGCCAGTGGATGTAAGCCTAGGAGAGCCAACTGTGGGGTTTGTAAAATTAGCATTTGCTTTTTTAATGCATGTACATTCTAAATATTGTCAAAATAGTCCTTCTGGATTTTATTTTTAAGAAACCTATTTTAAGATTAAAAAATATTCAATGAGAGATTTTAAATTTGGATTTATTTTTAAGACCAAGTATGTGATGAGAAATTTCCTCCATCCTATTAGGCTGTCTGCATTTTTCCATAATCTTGAAGAATCGGTTGATTTCTGTTAAGTCTCATATCAATGCAACACTGAGCCAACAATCTTGTTATTTCATGACACTTCAGGTGGAGAGAAGACTGTTCACAACAAGCAGAGGGACAGAGTTTTAATAGTCTGAAAAAATTTTGTTTTAAACATTTTATTCCCCCCTCAAAAAAAAAAAGATAAAATCAAAGTACTAAACCCCATTTTGCCTGAAGAAGTGTCTTGATGTCTGCTTGATCATCACATGTGTGTAGAACAAAGCACAGTCTATATTAGTTGTAGTGCCTGGTCTTGACAACTCAGAAATTCTTGAGGAGAGTTGCTATGGGGCTTTTGACTGAAAGATCAATGCTTAAATAAAATCTGTGTGCTGATTACACATCTCCACATTCAATCAATGAGTCACTGAAATTCCATAACAAGCTAAATATTGATGGCCAGAAAACAAATGTGTACAATAGTACTTGACTGTTTTTTCTCTTCCTCTTTCTAATTTCACCCAGCCTTAATAAATATGAGGTTGTTACTGCCAGTTATACTGCATGTAACCAGTCATTGTGCTGTAAAGTGCTACTGTTTGCTGTTATTGATCTTAGCTATCTTTTTAATTATTGACGTGACCTGAGGCTTGGTTTGGTCAGTCATGCAGGTCATTCTTCCACCTTAATGATGTGAAATGTTATTGTCAGGGTGACGGAATCAGAGTGCCCATAGTTTAATGCTCTTTTACATGCCAATTATTCCCCAGACTATAGAACAACTGCAGTCAAATATCAAATCTGGAGGTCATCTGTCTTTCTTGACCTCTTTGTGACTATAACATAACAATAGAAATCTTTGATAATCTTGGCTTTCTGTTGAAAGAAATTATGTTCTAAAATTTATCAGTGATGTTCCAGAAAGTGAAGTAATTTTCTGCTAGAGACAAATTTGGGAAAAATAGTCACATTGTTTGACACCAATTTAAATTTAAAATGGACTTGAGCAGAAATATTTAATCTGAGTCAGAGAGACTCACAGTTTTGTCATGTGCTGTTTTTTATAAGCAAATGGACCAGGTTTTCAATATAAAGTTGTCAGAGAAAGTGGAATTTTGGTCTGGATCAGAACATGTCCAGTGAAGGCATGATGGTGCTGATAGTGGAATGAAGGCTGATGTGTCAATGATTTACTGTTTGGTACCATGGGTGAAATACTGCTGCATATAAATTAAGCACCTTTCAGAAATTCTCTACCTTTTCTATCATTAAGAGTACTCTAAGCAATAGGTAGTAAAATCCAAAGATAAACCACACAAAGAAGTTTTCCAAGGAATTTTTAAAAAAAAACCTCAAAAACTTGTTCATAACCCTGTAACTTAACTTCCTAAAAATAGTTTAGATTTGTAGCCTTTAATTTTACTGCTAAACTATCAAATAACTCTAAATTTTATTCCTCTGCCTCTTCCTAGAAGTCATAACAAGTGTCTTCAACCTATTACTTGTTGCAGTCTGATGTATATTTAGAGAAATATCTGGCCATTTGCTTTGTGATCAGATGCAATTCTCATATATATATATATGTATGTATGTATGTATGTATGTATGCATGTATGTATATTTTAAAAAATCTTTATGATAGGCAGGGACAAGAAATGTTTAGAGTAGAGGTTTTAATTTGTGTCATCACAGGGTTGTTCTGCTTTCCAGCAGTGTATTTGAACATTGTTCTTTAAGAAGGCAGTAAAGCCTAGCAAACAGCAATGCCTGAACCTTTATTCTGAAACAACCTCACTTTTAGTTTCTGATGCTTGTACCAGCCACTGTAACTCTTAATTCCTGTAAAAGAGAAAGTTATATAGCCTTAGAGAGCATTTGGAAACGGAAACAAAAGTTCAGTGCAGAATTTTGGTATCTGCTTAAACATGTCTTTTCAGTGGATGTGTCCTGGCAGGCAGCAAATTTCTGGCTGGTGCACATTATTGGCATTAGTCCCTAGAGCCCCTAGTGGCCTAGGATTTGCCTATTTGAGAGATTTTCTCTCTTCAGCTGACAGAGCAGTGGGCAACAAATCACTCTGGGTGTGCTCCAAAGCCCAGTAAAGTCAATGGAGACATTTGTGGAAAGGGAGGTTAGCAGGACAATCTTTAGTAATGATTTCTCCAGAGCTCTCTCTTACAGTTGGTTTACCATTGATCTGATTTTTTAACCTTTGCATCAAGCTGAAAAGCCCACTTCACTATTTCCACTCTACTGAGAAAGGCTGAGATGAGAGCTGGAAGGATCTTTTGTTTGTTTTCTTGACATTAGGATGGTGAGTATTCACCTATCATCAGAGGGATGCTTCTTTATAATTTATATTTTGGGAGGGATGCAACATAAGATAGATGGTTATTGAGGATTTTGTAAGTATAAATTAATAATGCTGATTACACTTGGATATTACAATCCCCTCTCCTATCTTCCCTGAGATGTCTCTTTCTTGTGCTTTCTACTGCAAGAATAAATACTTGAAGCAAATATGCATTGTTATATTGCACCAGGGCGCTATGGATTTTTTAAAAGTACCTTTTTTGCGATATGTTAAAAAAAAAAATCTTGGCTGATTACAACTTGTTAGCTTTGCTGCTGCTCCAGTTCCGTTTAGGAAAAAAAATATGGCTTTATATTCCCTCCCACTGATTTTCAACTAAAACAGAACTTAGTTGCCTGCTGATCCTGCTGGCTTTTTTAAATGAAAAACTTATTCTTCTTAAACTACTGGAAAATTATGTTTAAAAATCAGCATAATTTCATTGCCTTTTATTTCTGTCTGTCATGAAAACAGCTAGGCTGCTTTCTGGAAAAACCCAATGTAATTTAATGCACAAATTTAGTTATAGTTATGAATATATTGACTGAAAAATATTTAAATTATCTAGAGATATTAGTCACTCTACAGTAAAAATGGCTGTGTGCATACAATGGGGGGAAAAAAATCTATGTCTGTAGGTGCCTGTATATTCATAACAGATAATTGCATAAGATTGAGAGCTGGCAGGTTCAGTAAGGAGGGACTACACCTAACCAATGTACCAAAAGTAGTTCAGCCACTTAAGTTGCAGAGGACAGAGAAATTAATTCAGAATTATGACATCATATGCCAGTTACTTTTAAGAATGGTAAAGACAGTCAGGAGAACAGGGAATGAAACACTTGAAGCTGAGAGAAAATGGTAATTTTTCTGACTGGGGGACCACCTGGTGGTTTTGAATAATTTTCCATGTCTCTTCAATAGGGAGGATATACACTTGGAAGAACCAAGAGTGGTGACAAGTTCAAATCTAGCCGAGGTCAAAACTCAGATGCTGTTCTGAATCTCTGATTTATGAAAATTTAGAGTGCTTTATAAAACTAGACTTTTTTTTTTTTTTTTTTTTTTGTGAATTTCTCACCATTTTATTTTCATTTATTCCTTCTGGAGTGACTGAGTACCCTTTTTGATTCTAACACTTTCTAGCAAATAATTTTCCAAAAGAAAGGAGATAAAGATGTGGGCACCTCTACACATATAGAATGGTCACACTCAGTCCACTCTCTAGCAAATAGTTCAGTGTTCAAGACACAGCATGAGTTGCAAGACAAGAATAACCATAAAGGTCTTACATAAGCCAAAGAATTTCACTGAAAGGATTATTCTGCATCAAGCCCTTATTTTTTGACTGAGTAGGAGGCAGGGGAAACACTGACTACACTGATGGAAGAAGTTCATGTGATGGAAAATCTGCTCCATCTCCCAGTTTCCAATGGTTAGTTACATTCACTGTTCAAACCATGTGCCTGGCTGTGGCTGAAAAGACCATAAATACTTGAAGTGTACAGCTCACATAGTTTAAATTCAGCCAACTGACCGTCAACTGATCCTTAATGGAAAGTTCAAAGAAAACTAGTACTCTCTATTGCAGATTTCCAGTTCCATGAGAAACCTTTTGGCTTTTCTCCATCCCTGTCTATACTATTATTATAAGGAAGGTATCACACAGTTCCAAGTCTGGCACTTTTCAGCCAGTGCCTGAGTTTAAAATAGCTGAGGAAGCAAATGATGGACATATTTTTCTGTCTTTGAGTGATATGATTTTTTCACTAAGTTAAGGTCAAGGATGTGTGACCAACATTTCAGGACTTTGTCCCATGCTTAAAAATGAAAGACAGTACTTCCATCCTATTACTTTTTGACTAAAGGAATTCAACTTCCTAAGGTTTCTAGAAAAAAGTTTGCTGTTGGCTCACTGAGAACCTGAACATAGCTGTTGCAGGGAGTGTATATGTCTTCAAATCAATTGAAGTAAGGTGTCTGCCATAATAAATCAGATTGATGACCCAGCAGTCCTAGCATCCTGTCTTTAACATCTCCTGGGACTGGATGTTTCAGAAAAAAAGAATAAAGGGTATTCTTGAATTCCATCTGTTGGCTAATTTGCACAGTCATTTTCTACTAGTAACATGATATTCATGCTTAGAGCGGTGGGAAGTCTCTTCCACCAACCCAGACTTGATCTGTTTCTTTAGCAGTAGCCTCTGAGCATTTCAAGGAAGCAGACACAGTCTTGTGAAGTTCACCCCGATGCTGCCTGTTCTCCTCAGAGACTGTTTCTCACTCATTACTGCAAGTGGGCGAGTGCCTTTTTCAAGCCCTGTAAAACTGGAAAATCTGACAGATGGTAGATGTGGCCTATATGCCTGAAGTCCCTTCCTATCACTCTGTCATGTTTCCAAAACTACTTTTCAATGTGCTTTCCTTGGAAGTCATTGGAATATTCCTTTTTGGTTGGATTATTGTACTTTCCTTTCCCCTTTTTTTTCCCCAACTGTAATTCAGAAATACTAAGAGGCTTTTGTCATCATGTAAACATATTTATAGTAGATTCTGAGGGAAGGATAATTGCTCAGGCTAAGACATATCTCTTGCAGCATACTTTAGGGAACTATAAATAACTTTCAGTGGGATCCATGTTTTTGTCAGACCTGTTACTTCCATTACTTCCCATGGACTATCACTATGGCCATTAGCTTGTTTTTCCTACTCATGCTCTGTATCCTGAGGCAGTGGTTTATTGACAGCAATCCAGACCACTGACTGGTCTAACATAACCACAGCAAACATAACCTTTACCTACATGAATCAAAAAATTATTGTAAGGACATTTGGCATGTAGGGTATAAGAAAGTCATGGGAAAGAGCTGCACTTTTTTTCATGAGTTTGAGTTTCTCAATGGTGTGAGTCCTGTCACCTCATTCTTACACTGATTGTTGTTGCACAACACACACATTAAGGCTAATGAGCATTTATGATGAATAAATTATCTTCTTTCTCCTCTTCTTTTATCTGCTAACTATCTGTGACTTCTATCAGTGCACACCTAAGCGTTGGGCTATCCTTGGTGAGATAAGTTTTTTATTTCTCAAACAGGGCCACAGTTGGTCCCTTTTGTACAGGCTGGATAGCACAAAGATGCTTCTTCAAAACAGGCCTTTAAATTTTTAGCACATTGGTTTCCCTAATTACCAAGGAAAATGTTATCTTAATCATGGCTAGTAAATAAAATGGTAATAAATATTAATAAAAACTGATGCTAGTGACACCTATGTGCTTCCCTGACAATTTTACAGATCCAAAATGCTCCACTGAGTAATAAATGCAGCATTCAAATATTTTAGAACTGATGTGAAGGGATCATACAGGAGAAGAAGGAAGCTCAGGTGGTAAATTTTAGCCCAGCTTCTGTAACAAGTGACAGCACTAACTAAACTGCAATATCAGGCCACCTTCCATAATAGGTGTCTACTGAACACGATGTCTAAATTACTGTTAACTTCAAAGGGGGTGGAACTGGGTCTAGCAGTGCTCACAGTGCATGCCTGCTGCTTCCAAGTACGCTGCAAATGTCAAGACTGGGACTTCAAGGACAGGACTGGAAGGGATGGTTGGCAAACTCTGCCTCCACTCCAAAAATAACCAAGGTCACTTTGAGAAGGTGTGCCCAGTACAACAGAGCCTTTGAGTCAGGCATCTCAATTTAAAGCAGCAGAAAAAACAAGCTGTAAATTTTGTCCTGGAGCAAAGCTATAATCTGTCTGGGTGAGAGGTTTTTGATTATCTTCTTTGTGTATGATGAGATCTTTCAGTACCTGCGTATGAGTGTGCATGTATGTTTTTGTGGGCACATAGTGTTCCTCTCCTCTTTTCTCTAAACTGGACTACTAAAATTTAGCTGAATTCCAGAGCTTGGAACATAGCTAGCAAACAAAAAATATTAAAAATTCAAAATTAAGTGATCAGAATTCACTTTTAAGAGAAAAATAAATTAATAATTAAACATTAATAATGCATGATACATTAATTTTAATAACCATTTTCCATTTAAAAATAATAATTGCTTGTTAAATGTTGCTGATCTTCTATCATGATGCACAGATATTTATGCTAGCCTTTGAAACAACAAGTTTACCCTTGTTACCTTGTTAGAGTGTTACCCCTCTGGATTGTATATGTGAGGACTTTTGATGGGAAAATTGCTTTATGTCACACAGTGACAGTCTTGTTCTCTTCAGCTAAATGTGGCTAAGGTTCAAAGAAAAGAAGAGAATTCTTACTGACCTGTATATGGTCAGCCTGAAAACTTTTATAAGGAGTGTCTCTTTTCCTTACTGTCAAGGTAAGTTTAATATTGTTGAATTACGTGTCAAAGGCCCTTACAACACACCAAGACTTTTTAGGAATTTTTCTACTGGAAATTGTGGAATAGTCAAACTAGGAAATATTTCCTGAACATCGTAGCTTTTGTGATTTTCCTTTTTAAAAATAAATCCTTTTTTCTTCTTTTTTTTCTTTTTTTTTTTTTTTTTCCAGCTGTTAGTATTTATTTACATGTGAAACCGCCTCACAGCTTCCAAGAGACAGTTTGGAAAAAAAACATTCAAAATAATTTGAGCAAATCTCATCTTTCTCACTTATGCTTCTTTTCCCCCTAATTTTTCATCAGTTGACAATAATTTTCAAGACCTTGAAAATTGTATCTCTTCTGATACAAGAGGAGAAAAAAACCAGTTGCAAAACTGCTGTTGATCTATTCTATATTTTTTTCTTCATCATTCAAGGACATCTCTTGTACTAGAGAATAAGATATTAGCAGTCAGCTGAATACCAGTCCCACTTCTCAGGAGCTTAGGTGCTCATGTTCTGCTATGGAGTAAATATTTCCTTAGTCTCAATGACGGATTTCTGCAAATTCATCTTCCTTACAAGATAGCATTTTCTTGCAGCTTCTTAGAACTGCTTTCTGCTAGGGAGATGTTTGGATGGCTTATGTTGCAGCTATCAGGCCTGTGTATGTGTACTAGAAAAGTACATTATCTTTGCTTCAGGGATCACCACTGCCTGCCTTCATTTATACTCCACTGCTGTACCCTCCAGCCCTGTCATTCCAATAGTAGTCTTGAAGAGAGCTTGATCCAAAGCACATTACAGAATTGCAAACTCTCTAAAGAGTTTTGTGGCAATGTGGCAAAAATGGTTATAACTTTTGAAATGCTGTGGAAATATTTGCTGGAAGCCAATGAATTTCCTTGTGAATATGTCACATACAAGTGGAAGTGAATAGAATATCTGGTAAATAATTCAGATTTTTACAAAGACCAAAAAAATAAAAAAAAAGGGAAAAAGAAAGTTAAACACCCCAACCCCCTTAACCTGTTGGGTTTGTCCAGCTTTAATCAATTCTTTATGACATCCTCATTAGTCCAGACTTTAATGCCAGTGTATTGAGTCTTCTATCTGGAGAGGAGCTTTGAAAGGAAACATCATAATATGCAGCGCCTGTACGGATCAAATATGCATGTGTTAGTTTTTCAGATTGGTGTCAGTGTTGAATTTATTTATTTGGGACAGTGGTGATAATGTGTAAGCCATTTTGCTCCAAGAAAACAATGCACTGGGATCTTTTTTCTAAATATTAAATTCTGGTTTACTCAGGGCTTTCTCCACCCACTTTAGATGAGGGAGGAAAAAATCTTGGCAAGCGGATGCTCTGAGGGGGCACATGGAGGCGTGTGTAATCATCTTGCCAGTTTAATTAACAGTGCTTTTGACTGATATGTGTTAATGAGGATAATGTACAGTATGGAGGGAAAGAACCCTGTGTGCTATATTAAAGGGACAGGTGCTGGGCGTATTGGAAAGTTCACTAAAAGGAAATAAAGTGTATGAAGTGACTTAGAAAGGGAGGGAGAGGAAACATTTCTCAGAGCACTTGTAAGGGAGTAAATCTTTGCACCCAGTTCACGTGCCTTCAAAGTGGCTCATCGGGGAAAATGAGGAGTGGAGAAAATCCGTCTGTTGGCTGCACGGTTCTGCCTAGGCCAGCCAAGGGAGAGTGGCTCCTGCCTCCCTGTGCCTGGTACACCTCATCAAGTTGTCTCACCTGTGTACACACTCCCTGGTGCATAAATGTTTGCAAGAGTGGGCCTAAAAATGTGTCACACGTTTGACATTCTGCGCTGCTTCTTCTGAAATGACACCATTTATAGTTAAGAGCAATCAATGAAAGATTTCCTTCTGCATAAGGGCCTGATCGTCTGATGCTGCAAGAGCCTCCTGCAAGGTTCTGAGTGCCCTCAACTCGAGGTGAAATCAATACGATTGGGCACTAGCATTTTTAATTCTTCTTATTTTTGGGATATTTTTAAACCCTTTCTTATGCTTTGAAAGTAGAACTAACTTTACAAGACTTATTGCCAGCCTGAAAAGAAAGGGAAGAATTCCGTGTGGCAAGTATATTTATCTTGAAGATATCCTTGGAGATTGACAGTGTCTTATCAGGGCCTTTCAACATTTATAAAATATATGTGTTCCCATAGTCTTTATTTCAACAAGGTTGGATACAAGTATTTCCAACACAAAATCTTCATTTTCAGGAAACAATGGTATTGGTGGTCCCAGAAGGCTAAGTTCTTAGTGAATGTTTCAAGTTGTGTGGTGGGTTTTTGTTCCTTATTTTTTTTTATTATTATTTCATTATTTTATTCCTTATTTATTTTGGAAAAGGATTAGTGAGGTGCAGATATTCAAGTATAAAATAATTTTCTGAATTCAATATTCACAATTTTCAAGGTTTTATATTTATCTCTGTTTTCAAGTCTTCATCTTTCAACAAGATTTTTGAATTTGAAATCAAAACCTATAAATAGGATTTGTAATTAGAGGAAATATTTATAATACTATTGCTTTGAATACGTTGAAAATTCATTACATGTGTTCACTGTCTTAAACAAAGATCTGATATTGCTGCATTCATAGTGCATTGAAAATGATCTATATCTGTATGTATATTTATATTATCTATATATAATATATATGCATATTTATATTTCTGTAATCAAAAGAGAGATGATCATCTGCAGGTAGCCAGTTCAGTCTCTTTGAAAAGAAGAAGCAGAAGCCTCTTGGAAAATATTTCCTCTTCTACCCAGGGCTGTACCTACATTCTATGAATACTGTGCCAAGGCTGTAAATGAGAGAAGAGCTCCACAATCTGGGAATAGGACCAATGGATATTACAGTGCCTAACCCAAGCAGGAGAAGAAGATGTAAGTGTTAATTTTCTTAAAACAAAAAACTCCAAAACCCCTGAAAAAAACCCAACCCCCCATTTTTGTCGTGAAAACTCTGTTCCATGAAAATTCCTGTTTCAATGATAGGAAAAAAAAAGTGTTTGCCCTCAGAACAATGGCTTTTGTGTAAATAGCTTGAAACTGGTACAATCCAGAAACTTTGAATATTTTGGAAGATTGTTTCCTGAGTCTTCTGTCTGTGAGAAACAAAGGCTACCCCCAGAGAGCAGCGTCCTTTCAAAATAACTGCTAAGGCAAGAAAGAAGATAACACAACTACCTCTTTATTTAGGAGTGATTATAGGGATAGATGTTTGGTTGTTTATTATTTAGGAGTGTCCACACTTACACATCAGTTTTTCAGGAGAAAAATCAAACAGTTTTAGATTTTGATGGTTACTTCTGAAAATGAGTAAAAGTACTCCAAAATCAGAATGTGAGAATATTTTCTATATTTTAACAGTATCAGCATCACAGATTTTCAACAACGTAATTCCCTTTTTTCCTTTAAAATTTTATTATGTTTCTTCAACTAGAGAGGGGTTAAAATCCAAGACTATGTTGGCATAAGATCAAATGAGTATAAATTGGTTAGAAACACATCTAGGACAGAAAGAGAAGATTTATAACAAACAGAGGACTGAAGTTCTGGAACAGCTTTCAGATAAGGGCAATGAAGGGTAAAAAAAAATCTAATGGGTTTAAACAAAGAGATTGATAAATTTATTTTCAGAACTATATGAACTGGCTGTCTCCATTAACCATAAACTGGACCTGATCACACAAGAGTTCCTTTCTATTTTTGTTTTCTCAAAGAAAATATGCAAGCACCAGACTTTGTGCTGCAGAAATACAACGCCTTGCAAAATACCCGAAGTAAATAAAAACCAAAGCAGTCTAGAATCAGCTCTTACCTGTATCTGACATCAATAACCTTTAGATAAAAGACAGAAACTGGTATTATATCCAAGTGCAGGCCCCCCAGTTTTGACCTTTTTTACTTCTTTTCTCAAATAAGGCAGATTTCAGACATTAATTTTATTCCATCTCTATTCAAAGCAGACATGAGCAAAAACATTGGCTGAATGTACTGTTATTCATTTTAGGGTCAGTATCTCATCCTCCCTGGACAGCTTTACACATAATAAAAGAACTAACATCCAGCAGAGTTGAAAGCCTTCAATAGATCAAGGATCAGGCTCACAGTTTTAGAATCTGTGCCTCAGCAAAGCATCTGTTTAACCCTACATATGCACTTCATTCCAGTTGAAGCATATGCCTAAATATTTATGTGATTGCAGACAGACTTCAGTGCATGCTCAGAGTTAAGATCACATCTAATTGCTTTATCAAAATGAAACGCTGCTTAACCTACAGGATGTACAGGCTATTAATGGATGATGTTATTTGAATAATCATCAATACAATGCTCTCCATTATTTTGATTTATGTATTGAAGCTTTCATTATAAGCAAGCATCTCAGAAATACTGTGTGAAGTTAAGAGTACAATTATGAAGCCAGCCACTTATAAATGTGAGGAGTAGAATAAACTAAAAGGAAAAGGAAGAAAAGATAGAGACTTTCAGATTAAACATCATCATTATGTTCACTGTAACACAGTAGATATTAAACTATATCAGGTGCCTTGTCTTTTTACCACTAAAATAATGAATGAAAAGTAAAGTACAATATTACACACATTGTTCTTACCAGTTATTATCTAATGATGTTCCATTCTTCTTAATTCAAGCATTTCTGGTCTTGTGTGCTTAACCGTCCTGCTCTCAGTTGTATCCCTGTTCGTATTGTTTTCCTACAGACAGTTTGTTATGGGATTCAACCAAAATTATATCCTCTGCTAGTAGGATCTTTTCGTTCTTTTTCTTACCATTTCTGTTATAAATTTTATTATACTTACTTAAATGCACCTAACATATTCTCTTCATATTCTAGACAACTGTTTTGACTGATTTTACTTTCTGGGAATAACAATTTTGGCTTTGTTTTTTTAATTTATTTTTTTTTTTTAATCTTCCTAAATTATTGTAGTCTGAGTCTTTTTTTCTCTCATATGTACTATCTGATGTATATTCTGAAACATTTGTGATCAAGTTTTGAAACAGCAGGTGTCAAATTCTCAGACTGAATATAATAATCACAATAATTTGAAGAAAAACATTGAGCCTCATGGAACTGATAATAAAGTCAGAGAACTAAATGTGTCATCTTTCAAGGGATGATGCTATTTACAAATAAATGCTTAATGAACCCAGATCTTGCATTTTTCTTCTGCATGATATTATGCTTCATAGACAATAAGAATAATTTTATTTCTATTGTAACTTTTTCACTTTAACAGCATACAGTCCATCAGCAAATAAAAAAGATATACATTGCCTTAGAGTTATAGAAATAAGGTCTCTTAAACACCCATTGCAATAACTTTTACATTTGCTGTGAACATTTTTAATACACAGAAATAATTATCAATAAAAGTACTGTGATGAGGGTTATGGATCAATTATTTGCATATATTTTAATTTTGAAAATGGATTTTGCTGTTGAAGATAACATTAGCACTTCTGTTAGGGAACAGTTTTATAATTAGGCAAATACTGTACCATAAAATACTCATCACCATAGCAATGGTTTTTCATGGGGCATAAGTAAGTTGATAACAGAGGCAATGCATTTACTACAGAGACTATTGTGGTTGAATAATGTAAAGTTATAACTTCTAGTAAAGCACCTACTAACATAAGAAATCATGGCACAGTCACACTACATATTGACATTAAGAGTAATTTTAATGAAAGACATTAATATTTTATATAGCATCCTCCATACGAAGCATAATAACATCTCAGTGTCTCACAGCGTAGTGTCTCATATACTGCATCTCATCTTGAAGGGTCATGTGTGTTCATGTATATAGGAATCACTTCAACCACTCCTGAAATTCCTTTATTTATTTATATGTAGTGTTCTAATAGTAACCATTTCAGTATTTGAATTACTATGAATCTCTGGAGATCAGAACAAAAATTTTTTAAAAGCAGATTGCATCTCTAAACAATATTCAAATTCTGAAAGCAAAAAAGTTAGTCTATCCAACTGAGCTCCAGAACAGAAATTCAGGTAGGTAAAATGCAATTATCTCAATTTGAAATCAGGCATAACAGTGAGGATGGTACTGTGGGAATTACTTACAAGGCCTTTAATGGAGAAAAGTAGCCCAAACCTTTGTATCATTTCTCCTTTTTACATTTGCTGTAGCATAGTCTATAGGAAACACAGCTTTGGTACTGACATGAATTAATGTTACCATGTTGTAAGGCACAAACTGGCTGCTTTTCCCCAAATGGTTCTCCTGTCTGAGGAGGACATATGCCTGCTCTGCTGAACTTGTGGAACAGACCCCCTGTAAGGGGAAGACAACAGGGAAATAAATGTTTGCTTTGTACAAGTACTTAGAGACTTACCTGGGCTGGAGAGCAAGGACAGCAACACATGAGAACACAAATTAGAACAGCAGAGCCTCTCCCACTGATCTCAAATAGACCAGCATCATTAAATACTGTCAAGCAGAAATAACAGCAGCTCCAAATCAAGACTTCATCTCAAGCTTTGTGCCTGTGAGTCCTACCACTGAAGTCAATGGGACTTAACTGTTCAGGGGAAATATTCATGGGCATACATACATAAAAAATGGTTTCAGGCATGGCTTGTAACAGACACAGAATATTTCTGGAGCTGAGATGTTTCATCTCAATGGGACTTAGTGCTTCAATAAGTACTGCATAGAATCATATAATCATAATAAGACCTGCAACAGTTATTTTCTACACAACGATTAGATTAAATCTCTTGCTGCTGACTGGACTGTATTTGTATGAAAGTTTTCTTCTCTTTTCATGAAATACAATCAATGGCATATTTTGAAGAGGGTAAAGACTGAGGCTTGTCATATTGGTAAAACAGACATTTGTGATGATGTCCACTCAGTTGAATAATACAATTGTTTTCTAAAATAGCACTGGATTATATTAAGAACACTTGAACTAAAATTTAAAAATAAACAGTTCTGAGATTTGATAGAAGTGCTCTGATAGCAGGGCTATCATCTTCTGTTCAAGGTATTCCATCTTAGTTACCTGACCATGTAATAACATGACATAACAAATCTGTTCTGAGGCTCAAGTCACCAAGAACTGAGGTTACTTGGTGAGAGGTCACTATGAGTTTCCATCTTTCAAGCCTTCTGACATCATCTTCTCATCATGCTTTGTTTGAAAATTATTTTATACCCATAATTTCACAGAATCCCAGAGTATGTGGATGAACTCTAATATCTTATTATCTTATACTGTGGTTCCCAAAACTGCCCCCAGCACTTGAGGTGAGGCCACCGCAGCTCAGAGGAGTGCAGGACAAACCCTTCCCTGGCCCTGTTGGCAATGTTGTGCCTGATGCCCCCCATGACACAGTTGGCCCTCCTGGCTGCCAGAGCAAGGAACCCCAGATTTGTGTTGTAGGTACACAAAAGCTTTAAATTATGAAGCATTGTTTCCCTTGAAATTATCCCCATGGAGCTTGTAAGCTACCGTGTTTTAGTTTTGCTTAAGCAAATTTAACTTTATTGCATGGGAGGATTTGAGGCATGTGTCATACCTGTGTTAGTGAGACACTTGCAAAATATCAAGAAAGGAGTGGACTTGTTATGAAAGTAGTGAACAAGTTGTGTAGTGCATTTCTCTTCTGGTGCTCCTAAATCCCTTATATTAAAAAGGAAACAAAGGACTGAGCCAATTTCTCCCTTCCTGGTTTTTTTTTTATATATTGGCAAAATAATATTGGATGCATAAGGGATTCTTGAAACAGAATCCAAATGAGGCATATAGGCCTACCATGGCTAATGGATTTCTTAAAAAGAAACACACTAATGTAAATTATCTCAGATAATTCTTTAAGCATTCTATTTAGAAGACAGGAAATCACACAAGAATTTTTATAGCATACCACATAAGCAGGTTGACATTCTAAAAAAGACATGGTTTGTTTCAGCCCTGTGCCTTTTTATTATCACATCTTATTACATTATGGTTTGAGATAAAAATCACACCTTGGGCATTTGAATACACTCAGTTTCACCTCCTCCCTCACAGGTGTCCCTCGAGGTACATTGTTATGTTACAGTATCACACTCCTTGTCATATCTTATTGCTTACTTGCAGATTGCGGTAATATTTTGAATACTGACAGAGTGGGCACAGTCTCTGAGCATCAGCACCAGTTTGCACTAATGTAATGTGCCACTGCACCAGTCCTAAAGACAACAAAAGCAAAAAATATCTGCAAAAATGTACTGAAGACATGTAGCCCACTCTGCAGTATGTATCAATTTATCTATTTTTGGTATGACTGTGAGCAACATCCCTGTCACCTTGGTGCTACTGCTGAGAAAACAGTATGGACTGCATGAAAAACTTTTGGATTCATCAGCTGTTAGGGTTCAGTGCAGTCAGTGACAGACACCGAGTCTCAGCCGTGTGGCTGCTGCGGCTGGAGGAACAGCGACAATATAGGAGGGAGAAGGTGTGATCTACATCTATGGATAGTTCCTGAACAGCATCAGGCAAACCAAAGCTTGAAACAGAGGTTTCTCTGCAGTGAGAGAGAGGGAAGAGGCAATTTCCACCTCTTGCTGGCAAGGCAAGACCAAAGGGGTGATATGGTGGAGGTGGTGTTGGGGAATGTTGCCTGTTGTTGGTTAGTAGGTTTGAAGAGGTGAGATTTCAGAAGGAAATCAGAGATTTGGGATGTGAAGGAAAGTACAAAAAAAAGAGGAATTATAACAATCTCTCCTGTAATTCAGGTACTTTATGCCAAATGAAAGAACATAATGATACAGGCAAAAAGGTCAGAACAGTGTAAAGGAGAACTAAAACTAAGAGCTTCCTATGGAAGAAATGACAGACACCAATCTTAAAGATTCCTCCTTGGATTTGGGTATAGCAGATGCTGCAACGGTTGAAAAGAGAACTAGGATGGCAATATGTAATGTGGAAATGGCAGCAGCATCCTGGGTGGGGATATCTGGGATATGTCCTCGGTGTTGGCACTCTCCTGTGGACAAAGGCCTGGTGACCAGGGTCTCAATGTCTCCAACCAGTAAAAGGCATCAGATCTGGGATAGCAAATGTAGGAGTATCCAGATCCAGGAGGGTTGTACCCTAGGTAAGTGTAGCACAGCCTTAGTGACCTGTGTGGCAGCCTGGATGTGCAGTTGCAATTTAAAAGGTGATGAGGATTGCCACAGTCATTTTAAGGGTCGTTTCAGCCTTCGGAGCAGTCTAGGAGCAAAAAGATTGCAGAAATGCTTAAAATGATATAGAGTCATAGCCAAGATGGACTTCAAATGTGTGAGTGTTGGCAGCAGCAGGGGAAGTGTGATGGAAAAGATCACTTTAAATGAGCACTTCAGGGATGTGAAAAAGCGACTTCTATGGGGCAGGAAAGAGGAAAGAAAGACTTTCAATTAGGGAAAAAAAAAAAAAAGAGAAAAGTTGTCTGTCAAATCATAAGTACATTAATGGGCTTTAGCAGTATTAAAAAATCAAGTTTTGAAAATGGGCCAAATTTTGACACATTCTTCATTCAAAAATTTCAAGCTAGTCTAGAATAAAAATGAGACTGACTAAGTCAATAAACCTGAGCTGTTCAAACTCTAGGTAAAGTTTCTAATGCAGCTTTTTAAAGGATGGTTGATTGAAGTGACCACATAGCTGGGATATGTGTGATTTTTTTCTTTCGAGCTCTTCAGAAATTGATTTCTACTTTTGATTCAACAATTGCAGCTGTTAGAAGATCCTTCAATGGGTGAGCTATCACACAGAAGGACAAGGACTGGTCCAGAGAGTATAGTAGAGATTTAGCTATATAGCTGCCAATTAATGCTGGAGTTGTTCAGTTGGCTCTTCTGGGATAGGAAGTATAAACACAAGAAAAATCAGTGTGAAAAGCATGGTTTTCTTTTGTCTGGCTTTACACATACATGCACAGTCTCATTTTGAGTTGGATTTTGCAATGTTTATCTTTGTTACATTATGCTTCTTTTTTTCATAATCAATAGAATTCAAATATATACATTTAAAATATGTACATTTTCATCTGCCTGTGGTTTGATTTGTTTCAAAATAAGCTTCGTACCCTTCAACCATCCTGGTTATAGTCAGGAGAGGAAGCAGTGGCAGTGGTGACTGTGGTCATGAAGAAATTTGAGTAGGTGATGGAGACCCTATAGCTCTCCCAGCCTCAAGTTTGACTGAATACACCTCGTGACAGTTGTAGGCATGTATATTTTAATCTATTGAGTAAGAGACTTCGTGCTCCTGTTATCAATGAGGAAGTGAAGCTCTCTACAAATTTAGGGCAACTCTAAGTCATTGAATAGTTTGTTAACTTCGGCCAGCTTTATCCATTCATCTTGCATACATGCCACAGGGGTGTATTTTGGTTTGGATTTTAATGCTGTTAATGTCCATGCAAATAGCAAGCAGCTAATGGCCCCTAATGATTAGAGAGCACGCTCTTGCCCACACCTTGGGAAGTTTAGGTGGGTAGGTGGCTCAACAGATGCGAGATGTGGGACTTCACATGGCAGACACTGCTCTCCTACCATTAATCAGAAGGCAGAAATAAACAGGGCCCCACAAAGTTTAACCTGCTTGGCAACACTGCTTGAGGCAGGAAAAAAGGTTCAGCTGTACTGTCAGGATGTCTTGACACTGTTATGTACTTCCAGTTGTGGGAGGTCATTTGAGTCTATCTGAAAGGGCAGAAAGGAAACTCAGACCCTGCCCAGCAGAAAAAGCAAAATGATATCATCATTGCAAAAGCCCCTTCTTTTTTTATTTTAATTTTTTTCTGTCTCAATCACACTTTTTTTTCCTCCCATTTTTGGGTCACACATGTCTGCAGGCCGTAGAGAGTTGAGAAGCAGCATGGGAGATGAAGAGCTTATGGAAATGAGCTCTCCTCCTCCTCCTCATGCAGACTGCTAATCCTGATTCAACAAGATTTTTAATTCCCTGTCCGTGGCTGTGCAAACAATTTGCTGATCCCCAAGAGTTGCTCCAATCCAAGGCTGGAGTAACTCTCAGGTGCAGCTGTGAACAGGATTTTGGTTAAAGTCAAGTCCATAAATATTTGCCTAATATACCAGACTCTTTAAGCACCAAATAAAACAAGCCCAGGCTGGGGAGGGAGTGGGGAGAGGCAGAAGGAGGAAGAGAAAAATACCCCTAAGTTTTTTAACACTCATTTAAATACTTTCAGTACTGCTGATATTTTATGTAACACTGGCTTTATTTATGTATTTATGTATTTTGCTTTGATGGAGGATTATTTTTCTCACTGCAGTTTTCTTTTTGATTGATGCAATGTGCCTGCTCACTTTCAGATATGGTTGGAGAAGATGCAGCATAAGTTGGGTGACTGTATTTAAAATGGGTAATACCAAATGATTTTAAACTTTAATATTTCACATAGACATTTAGTTTTACAAGTAATTTATTTTCTGAGATGCAAGTTTCTCCCTGGACAGTGCTGATTTTGAGTAACCTGGTGTTCATTTCCCACCTCTGCATATTAATATTATTTGGACAGTGTAGTTTGAAAATGCCTCATTGCTGCTGGATTCTGTAATAGCAATTAAGCAAATAAAGTGAACTTCTTTATATAAAGATATTTTTTTCCTTTTGATGCTTTTAACCAACATATTCTTCAACAAAAAAAACCAGCAGCCTCTATTATATGAGACAATTCTGTTAATCATGAAAAACATAAGATATAAAATTGAATAATTTATAAAATTATGAATGTTTCCCAGTTAAAATATATACAGCTTGTGTCACAATGACAGCTGATATAAATGAACATTCCTCCATCAACTTTGAATCAACTTTGCTAATTTACACCCATTGAGAATCTTTCCCTTCCCTGATGTATTTTTTTTAATCTAGCAAACAAAAACTTTCATTTTAAATCAGGTGCCTCTGAAAGTTTCAATCTTAGTAAAAGGAAAAACAAGCAAACAAAATTCCTCACTTCAAGTCCTTGAAGAGAATTGACATCTCTCTTTGATTGCAGTATGTTTAATTGAACTTCTGAGTGATTCTTCAGAAAAGAACAGACCAAGCATATTTAGATTTGTCACTGAGTTACTTCTTTTTGAAGACAAATCTCGGCAGGTTTTGAACCGGGACAAGAAAATAGATATTGAATTCAATAGCCCTTATTGTACTAATATTTTTTTTTTAAAGAGAGATGAGGAGTACTCAGTTATAGAGAAAATGTGACTGTAAATCAAATGTATCCAGAACTTTATTCATCAACATTATGCCACCAAACAGATATACCTAGAAAAGATTTATTTAAGAATATTACAGAAGTGCTGGGAGAAGAAAAATATGCTTCTGACATTTATACCAGTTACATTTAAACCTTGATTTTGCATGCTTAATATTGTCAATTCTTTTGAGTTTAAATTTCAAATATACTATATAAAAATATACTATATACAAATATATAGAAATGATTGTAATGTCCTGTCCTGGGGTGTCCCTAAACTAGGACATGTCCACTGTCTCAACATGGTCTGGATCAGTGATTGTACTTAGCATGCATAATACTGCTTAACAAAAATTATCATTATTTTATTAGATCTGTAGATATTAAATCTACATAAATTCATAAATTCATATTAGTCAACATCTCACTCTCTTGCTTTTTTACTAGAGTGAATATGGTGTTTTTGATTTAAAGAATAAAAATCATTCCTGATGATTAAACATTTATTGTGATTTGACCTTGGTATCTTTGGAAAAAAAAGTGATTATGGGACCTGGTCTAGTAATGAAAGTGGTTTCCATGGAAATCTAGGTAAAGAGGAGTCAGGTTACATCTGTCTAATTCATGCCATGGCTTCTAGGAATTGGTAAAAGCTCTAGGTTAATGTAAGGTTGCGTTCATATCTTTCAACAGTATAAACTTGATCTGTAATATTTTAATGGTCATATGATTCTCTGAATAAACCTTCACAAATTCCATATTGGTGTTTAATGGGCTAAAATTATATAAAAGAAATAAAATACGTATCATACTTATGTAGAGATAACATAGCTCATGATCATAAATGGTAAAATACTTAACAGAATTCTGTAGAAATCCTAGCACTCATATCATGAATCCATGTGTTCAGGATTTTTTCAAAGGAAAACATTTTATTTTATTTTATTTTTTCTGAAGGAATGTGACTGTGAAAGTCACCTTCCTTGTGACTAGTTACTCTCAGTTCCCAGGCTGGTGTAATCCCAGAGCAGGCTGAAGAAAGCAAAATGCAGACTTGTTGATTTCTTCTCGGTAATTTATGAGGCCAAACTTTTCATGCATCAATAAACAGAACAGTTCCTTCTAAGTCACATGAGCAAAATGTATGAGACTTGGCCTTCCATTAATGAAAGATGTCACATTAAGTAGTTGTTGTGGTTTTAAAGCAGTAACTAAAAAATTACTAGAAAACTTACTTACTTCTTGGTGTGAGATATGGATTAGAACAAGAGCAAAACAGGCTTAAAACTTAAAACGAATAAAGAAAGTTTATTAACAAAAACTATTAGAATAAGAAAACCAGAATAAAACTTCCAGAAAACCCTTTTCTCTCCCACTACCCAACCATTCTCTTGTTCATATGACAACATAGAGAAAAAAACCTTTGGTGTTTAAAACAGTCTTAATTCTTGCTAGAGTCTTCTCATCAGTCTTTGTAGAGAAACAGAAGTCTTTTTCTGCTAATCTATGGAGTTTTTCACAAGAAAATTAATTTTCTTCATAGCTTTCTATTTCTCTGATGCCAGCTGCCTGAAAATCTGCCATCAGTTCACTCCTCCCATTTCACATCACTCTGAGGTGTGTTATGGGTCAATGAGTCTAGGGATGCCATTTTTAAAGATGAGTTATTCAAAGGCAAAAGTTCTCTTCATTTGTCTGTGAGTCTCTCTGGAAACAGAAGTTTTATCTTTGCTTCTACAAAGCTACAAATCTTCAACTATTACTTCTCCCCCTCTGTCCCAGCACCTCACTGTATCACAACCACTTTACTTTTTGCTCAAAATCCACACTTTGAACTACTCTATTCCTCCCAATATACTCTGCCATGAATTAAAGGAGTTTTTTTCAGAACACTATTGTCCATCTCCATAGCTTTAACAGAAATATATTTCAGCTTATTAAAGCATCTCCTTATTCTCTACCTCTTCTGAAGCTTAATTCCTTTCTTTACTGTCTCTGATAGTTTATAAAGTCTCTTTACATGTTGATTAGTCTCTTTTTCTCTCTGAAAAAAAAAGGATTAATCTGCAAGTCTCATCTGGGTAATGAAAGGGTTAAAATCTTGCCCAGGCTTTGTAGATGGTTCTGTGATCTCTGCCGGAGCAGGAGCTGGAGTTGTCTGCGATAGAAGATTCTTCATAGCTGCTCTGGAGAGTGTGGTCGCTGTCTCAGCCCGCTGCAGGTCAAGAGCTTTTTTTTCCCTTTTCTTTTCTCAGCAGTTTCTGGTGAATTCAGTCACAGCAAAAACTGCAGCTGAGCCAGGGACCGGCCTGGCCCGGCCAGAGCCCGGGGCAAGCCCCGCAGGCCCCATCTCCCGGCCGGGAGCCGCTGGGCCCAGCCCAGCCCCCGCCCGGCCGCATGGCCTGGGCAGGGAACGGGAGGCCAGGCGGAGCTCTGTTACCTTCCACAGCCAGGAAACAAAGAGAACAAGAAATTCCCAGGCTTAGGTGTTAAGGTGGTGTTCACAAGTTGATCTCACTTTTAAATGGTCAAAACTGCTGTCAATTCTTAGAAATGGCCAGTTGTTGGCTGGAAGAGAAACTCCCATCAGCCTCCTGCAGTTTTCACTTCTTTGGGTGTTTCTTTTTGTTTTCTTAAATGCCAATTTATCACAGTAGTGTAAAATATGGGGCAGGGAGTTTGAAATTCATGGGAGCATATGGAGCAATGAACACTTTGCAAATATCTCTTCCCAGGTTCCTGCTTTCATTCTGATTCTGTATCTTTTTCATAATATGAATTGCTACATCCCTTCTGGATAAGAGAAGGGAGAGCCCCTCACCAGGCTCGCATTGCACTGGTCTTCATCCAGATGACCTCCGCAGCCTTGTTTCTCCTACAGGGAGGTTTGTGTTTCAGAGCTGGTGTTTCTCAGCTCAAATACCACTGAAGACTTCTGTGGAGAAGCACACTTTACTTTCTTGAACTTCTTTGGAGAGCTACTTATTCCTTACTGCTTTTCTTTTTTCGGGAGTATTTTTCAATCTGATTTCTGACCAGGGTAATGATCTCAGTAGTGAGGTTTTATCCTAAGGGCTCTGATACCAATAATACCTTTGAAGTTCATCTCATTGTGCCTTAGTGTGTTTTTCCTGTGCATGGGGTCTGGCTGTGATAGTTATTTTTCCCCATGGCAGCCCTCAATTGCTGTGCTTTGCATTTGTAGCTAGAAGAGGGATCAACAGCAGTGTTTTGGCTACTGCTGAGGGAGGTTCCAGCAGCATCAGTGCTGTGTCTCCAACATTCCAGGCCCCAGCTCTGCCAGTAGGCTGGGAGTGGGAAATCTAAATACATGTTCTGCAGCCCTGCTGCCTGGGAGGTGGCTGGACATCACTTGCTGATGGGAAGTAGAAAATAAAATCTTTGTTTTTTCCTTTGATTGTGGAAGCACAGCCATTGATTTTTACTTAACTAAAATGCTTTATCTCAATTTATGATTTTTTCCATAATATTTCCCGTCCCTTTCCCAGATGAGAAGGAGAAGTGATAGAGCAGTTTTTTGGGAACCTGGAATCCAGCCAAGGTCAACCCACCTCACCCTGATCACTTTACTATGCCTCTTTTGTCAGGAGTTTTGCTGCCATTGCAATGCCTTGGAAGGCTATTCTAGACTTTTCTTTCTACCCACCACCAACTATGAATGTTTTTACCTATTTAATTTTTTTATTAATAATTACCTGGTGTCATTTTTGTTGCTTCTCTTTGTCTTGCAAAATTAAAAGCGTCTTCAGGGTTTTCTAAGTTTCTTGGTGGCTCAGGAGCTGCCATCATTTAGTTAACATTTCTGACTTCCCCCAAATCATCTTCATAATCAAATTGCATAAGATTTAACTTGAATCATGGAGTAATGTTGGTTAGAAAGGATGTCTGGGGGTCATCTGGTCCAATTTACTGGTTAAAACTCAGCTAATTTTGATAGATTATACTTCTCAGGGTTTTGTCCTATATTCTGTGACCATAGGCTTTGTACATCTAAAGACATAATCAAGATGAAGTTAAAACAGTGAAGACTGGTCCTTGGGAACATACAGACCTTTTTCCACCTGCATATTAGATCATTGCTGTGACATGAACCTAACTGTTGTGTGGTGAATTTATCCCATTCACCTGCTCCTAATAATATCTCTAAACATGGAACTCCAGTGATGGTTTTGGTCAAGAAAGTGATGTTTGAGATTCATTAATCTCTACAGGATTGAGTAACATCTTAAGCATTCAAAACAAAAAACCCAAACAAACAAAAAACCAAAATCAAACTGCAAAAAGAAAACAAAGAGGCATCCTTATGCCTCTTCTGTGGCTTGGGAAATCAGGGCACTTATTTAACTGCTAACTGTAAGCACCCACATTTGAAAATACAGGTCATAACTTGATAAGGAAAGTGATACAAATCTCTTTTGCTAGAGTTATAATGTGCTAGGCAAACAGTACACCCCCAAAATGAAGCCATCTGCTTAAATAAGCCGTCCGTGGATTGTGTCTCTTTACACGTATTTTTGCGATCCCACTGAGGGCAATGCATTTCCATAGCTGGCACAAATCAGTGTTTTTCTTTGTGAGCCACCCAAATTTGAAAGATCTCTGTCCCAACTTGCATTCTGATTTAAAACAATTATACAGTTTCCTTATGTTTTGGGACCTGTTAGATTTCATTATAATTATTGTCCCAATTTTGTTACTTTCTCAGGTAATACATTATAAATAAAACTACAAATAATATTCAGGTTGTGTCACCTTGGAGAAAGCTTTCACAAATCATCACAGAGGAAATAGGCACAGATAAAACCTGTGAAGAAAATACAGTAGGATGTACATACACTTCTCCCACTCATTGTTTGCAATTTGCACCATTTTTGCCAGTGTTTGTAGGCAGACCTAGAAAACAAGCCACTGCATAACTGCAAAACATAACCTTGGGACTGAAGCTATTGAAGAGCTCATGACTCCACCTCCTCTCCTCAGCTTTACTTGCTGATGGAGAGTGCAGTTCTACCACTGTCCAGGATTTTTATGTAAACTTCCCTGACCATCCATGTAGAAAAGCTTCAAGCCTGCTCCAGGGAATGCTTTATCAGCTGACACAATTGAAGTGGGTAGCAGGTTGGGTGCTACCCCAGGCCCCAGTGGACCCAGTGTCTTGTGGTGGGACTGGAGCTCAAATCCCTTAACCCTAGTTTGGGCCAAATTGGGATGTAACGTGGCTGTCCCACCT
>NW_026709020.1:0-77084 GCF_030490865.1 Poecile atricapillus | reverse complement strand
TAGGGGAGGAAGCCAAAACTTTGGGCCTGGAACCCCCAAAATTTGGGCCTGGAGCCTTGAAAATTTGGTATGAGAAGGGTTAGGGTAGGAACCCCAAAAATTTGGGCCTGGAACCCCAAAAATTTGGGATGAGAACCCCAAAAATTTGGGATGAGAAGGGTTAGGGGAGGAAGCCAAAACTTTGGGCCTGGAACCCCCAAAATTTGGGCCTGGAGCCTTGAAAATTTGGTATGAGAAGGGTTAGGGTAGGAACCCCAAAAATTTGGGATGAGAACACCAAAAATTTGGGATGAGAACCCCAAAAATTTGGGATGAGAAGGGTTAGGGTGGGATGCCCAAAAATTTGGGCCTGGAACCACAAAAATTGAAGATAAAAACCCCAAATATTTGTGATGAGAACCCCAAAAAATCAGGCCTGGAACCCCAAACACTGAAAATAAAAACCCCAAAAATGTGGGCCTAGAACGCCAAAACTTTGGGATGAGAACAGCAAAAATTTGGGCCTGGAACCCCCAAAATTTGGGCTTGGAACCTGAAAACAGAGTCTAGAACCCCAAAAACCAGGGAGGGAGGGAGGAAGGGAGGGAGGGAGGGAGGGAGGGAGGGAGGGAGGGAGGAAGGAAGGAAGGAAGGAAGGAAGGAAGGAAGGAAGGAAGGAAGGAAGGAAGGAAGGAAGGAAGGAAGGAAGGAAGGAAGGAAGGAAGGAAGGAAGGAAGGAAGGAAGGAAGGAAGGAAGGAAGGAAGGAAGGAAGGAAGGAAGGAAGGAAGGAAGGAAGGAAGGAAGGAAGGAAGGAAGGAAGGAAGGAAGGAAGGAAGGAAGGAAGGAAGGAAGGAAGGAAGGAAGGAAGGAAGGAAGGAAGGAAGGAAGGAAGGAAGGAAGGAAGGAAGGAAGGAAGGAAGGAAGGAAGGAAGGAAGGAAGGAAGGAAGGAAGGAAGGAAGGAAGGAAGGAAGGAAGGAAGGAAGGAAGGAAGGAAGTGGCGGAAGGAATATGTGGGGTGGGAAAGGCCTGGATTGGCTCCCACTGTGGCTTTTGAGGTTTCAGTGAATTAAAGCAACAAATTGTCCATTTGAGTGAAACCCACCCTGCAAATCCCAGTCCCGGGGGATCCCGAGCCAAAATCCCAGCGGCAGAAAAATCAGTTTTTCTTGGAGCAAATCCAGCGAATTCCAGAGCTTTTCCCCTCCCCTTGGCAAAAGCCTTTTCTCCCTGTTTTTATTTTGTTTATTTTTTTTGGCTCAATTGTTCCCGATCTCTTTTCTGAGGGGTGGGAATGAGGAGATTGGGCCAGGATTTAGGGAGAGAGGGATGCGCTCCCTGCCAGGTTTTTTCTGGGAAAAAAACCCCTGGAATCCGGAGGTAAAATCTGGTATTTTGATAATGAAAGCGCAGCCCTTTTCCAGAGAATTCCTCCGGCCTAATTGGATCTGCTTTCCCTGTTCCCGTGCGCTCCTTGTTTGGTTATTTCTGGAAAACATCTGTCCGAGGCCTGGTGGCTCCCTGAACTGGGAATTCAGGGAAAATCTTGGGAATTTTCTTGGGGAAAAACATCCAAATCCTGGGCACCCTCTGGGGGGGACAGGAGCCCCCAGCAGGGCAGGGAAAAACCCCAATTCCGTGGGAAAAATATGGAATTTTCTGGGCTGGAAAAGAAATTGTCCTCCCCCCCCGAGCGGTGCTGGGATAAAGGCAGGGATGGATTTTCCAGGTGAAAAACGGGATCGGTCCCAGCGCTGCCTCAGCTGTGATTAATCTGGGTAATTAATCCAATTAATGAATTAGTTAATCCCGGGGGTGGGACACGGGTGAGGCTGAGCTCTTCCAGGCCGGTGGCGTCATGGCTTTGGAGGTTTCCATCCTCTCCCGCGGATTTCATGGATTTGGGGAAGTTTTTCCTCCCTTTTCCCACTCCCGGGCTGGAGCTGAGGGAATTGGAGCCGAATTCCAGAGGGAATCTCCCGATTCCTGGGATCCGGCCCCAGCTGCGGGCACAGCCCAGCTGCAAATCCCGGGATTTACGGGGTGGGAAAGGGCCGGGATCCCTGGAATTCCCAGGATTTGGGATTCCAGCGGTGGCAGCTGGAAATCAGCTGGATCCTACCTGGAGCAATCCTGGCAATTCCTCCTCCCTGTGCCCGGCACAGCCCCAGATCCCAAACCCCGCTGGGCTTTTCGGGGAATTTTTGGAAGTCCAAAGAAGCCATGTCCAAATGCTGGGAGGAATTTCAATGGATTTTCCACATTTCACTGGGAATTTCTCTGGATTTCCCCCATTTCAGTGGGAATTTCGCTGGATTTTCCCCATTTCACTGGGAATTTCTCTAGATTTCCCCTGTTTCACTGGGAATATCACGGATTTCCCCCATTTCAGAGGGAATTTCAATGGATTTCCCCCCGGTTGCAGCAGGAATCTCTTCCCATCCCCTCTCCCGTTCCCTCATCCCTTTCCCTCTGTCCCAGGGTCCCCGATTCCCTTTTCCTGTCTCCTCTCCCCATTTTCCCGGGATCCTGATGGCATTCCCGGGGCTGTATCCATGCCTTTGTGCTCAGGCCGAGCTTCCCGAGCTGGCGCCGCTGGGAACGGCGGCTCCAAGGGCTTTGGGGGCATCCAATTTGGGATGAGAACCCCAAAATCTGGGATGGGAGCCCCAAAAATTTGGGATGAGAAGGTTTAGGGTAGGAAGTCTAAAAACTTGAGCCTGGCACCTTAAAACTTGTGCCTGGAACCCAAAAAATTTGGGATGAGAAGAGTTAGGGTAGGAACCCAAAAACTTGGGCCTGGAACCCCAAAAATTTGGGATGAGAACAGCAAAAATTTGGGATGAGAACCCCCAAAATTTGGGATGAATAGGGTTAGGATAGAGAACCCCAAAAATTTGGGCCTGGAACCCCAAATATTTGGGATGAGAACGCCCAAAAATAGGGCCTGGAACCCCAAAAATTTGGGAAGAGAAGGGTTAGGGTAGAGAACCCCAAAAATTTGAGCCTGGAACCCCAAAATTTGAAGATAAAAAACCCAAAAATTTGGGCCTGGAACCCCAGAAAAAAATTTGGGATGAGAAGGGTTAGGGTAGGGACCCCAAAAATTTGGCCCTGAACCCCCCCCAAATTATACAGAGTCTAGAACCCCCAAACCCGAGTCTAGAACCCGAGTCTAGAACGCTAGAACCTGAGCCTAGAACCGGATCTAGAACCCTAGAACCTAATCTAGAACATGATCTAGAACCCGATCTAGAACCGAGCCTAGAACCCGATCTAGAACCGGATCTAGAACCCTAGAACGCGATCTAGAACCTGATCTAGAACCCGATCTAGAACCGGATCTAGAACCCTAGAACGTGATCTAGAACCTGATCTAGAACCCGATCTAGATCCCTAGAACGTGATCTAGAACCTGATCTAGAACCCAATCTAGAACCTGATCTAGAACCCTAGAACGTGATCTAGAACCTGATCTAGAACCTTAGAACCCGATCTAGAACCCTAGAACGTGAGTCTAGAACCCGAATCTAGAACCCCAAAGTTCGAGTCAAGAACCTCAAAACTTGAGTTTAGAACCCCAAAATCCGAGTCTGGGACCCCAAATTCCGAGTCTGGAACCTAGAAACCACCGAGCCTAGAGCCCCAAAACCTGAGTATGGAACCTTGCAAATTCGGAGTCTGGAACCTCAAAATTCTGTGTCTGGAAGCCCAGAACTCCGAGTCTAGAACCAAAATAACGGAGTATGTAACCTGGAAAATTCTGCGTCTAAAAGCCCAAAAATTTGGGATGAGAAGGGTTAGGGTAGGAACCCCAAAACTTTGGGCCTGGAACCCCCAAAATTTGGGCCTGGAGCCTTGAAAATTTGGTATGAGAAGGGTTAGGGTAGGAACCCCAAAAATTTGGGCCTGGAACCCCAAAAATTTGGGATGAGAACACCAAAAAATTGGGCCTGGGACCCCAAAAAATTTGGGATGAGAAGGGTTAGGGTAGGAACCCCAAAAATTTGGCCCTGGAACTCCAAAAATTTGGGATGAGAAGGGTTAGGGTAGGAACCCCAAAAATTTGGGATGAGAACGCCAAAAATTTGGGATGAGAACCCCAAAAATTTGGGATGAGAAGGGTTAGGGTAGGATGCCCAAAAATTTGGGCCTGGAACCACAAAAATTGAAAATAAAAACCCCAAATATTTGTGATGAGAACCCCAAAAAGTCGGGCCTGGAACCCCAAACACTGAAAATAAAAACCCCAAAAATGTGGGCCTAGAACGCCAAAACTTTGGGATGAGAACAGCAAAAATTTGGGCCTGGAACCCCCAAAATTTGGGCTTGGAACCTGAAAACAGAGTCTAGAACCCCAAAAACCAGGGAGGGAGGAAGGGAGGAAGGGAGGGAGGGAGGGAGGGAGGGAGGGAGGGAGGGAGGGAGGGAGGGAGGGAGGGAGGGAGGGAGGGAGGGAGGGAGGGAGGGAGGGAGGGAGGAAGGAAGGAAGGAAGGAAGGAAGGAAGGAAGGAAGGAAGGAAGGAAGGAAGGAAGGAAGGAAGGAAGGAAGGAAGGAAGGAAGGAAGGAAGGAAGGAAGGAAGGAAGGAAGGAAGGAAGGAAGGAAGGAAGGAAGGAAGGAAGGAAGGAAGGAAGGAAGGAAGGAAGGAAGGAAGGAAGGAAGGAAGGAAGGAAGGAAGGAAGGAAGGAAGGAAGGAAGGAAGGAAGGAAGGAAGGAAGGAAGGAAGGAAGGAAGGAAGGAAGGAAGTGGCGGAAGGAATATGTGGGGTGGGAAAGGCCTGGATTGGCTCCCACTGTGGCTTTTGAGGTTTCAGTGAATTAAAGCAACAAATTGTCCATTTGAGTGAAACCCACCCTGCAAATCCCAGTCCCGGGGGATCCCGAGCCAAAATCCCAGCGGCAGAAAAATCAGTTTTTCTTGGAGCAAATCCAGCGAATTCCAGAGCTTTTCCCCTCCCCTTGGCAAAAGCCTTTTCTCCCTGTTTTTATTTTGTTTATTTTTTTTGGCTCAATTGTTCCCGATCTCTTTTCTGAGGGGTGGGGATGAGGAGATTGGGCCAGGATTTAGGGAGAGAGGGACGCGCTCCCTGCCAGGTTTTTTCTGGGAAAAAAACCCCTGGAATCCGGAGGTAAAATCTGGTATTTTGATAATGAAAGCGCAGCCCTTTTGCAGAGAATTCCTCCGGCCTAATTGGATCTGCTTTCCCTGTTCCCGTGCGCTCCTTGTTTGGTTATTTCTGGAAAACATCTGTCCGAGGCCTGGTGGCTCCCTGAACTGGGAATTCAGGGAAAATCTTGGGAATTTTCTTGGGGAAAAACATCCAAATCCTGGGCACCCTCTGGGGGGGACAGGAGCCCCCAGCAGGGCAGGGAAAAACCCCAATTCCGTGGGAAAAATATGGAATTTTCTGGGCTGGAAAAGAAATTGTCCTCCCCCCCCGAGCGGTGCTGGGATAAAGGCAGGGATGGATTTTCCAGGTGAAAAACGGGATCGGTCCCAGCGCTGCCTCAGCTGTGATTAATCTGGGTAATTAATCCAATTAATGAATTAGTTAATCCCGGGGGTGGGACACGGGTGAGGCTGAGCTCTTCCAGGCCGGTGGCGTCATGGCTTTGGAGGTTTCCATCCTCTCCCGCGGATTTCATGGATTTGGGGAAGTTTTTCCTCCCTTTTCCCACTCCCGGGCTGGAGCTGAGGGAATTGGAGCCGAATTCCAGAGGGAATCTCCCGATTCCTGGGATCCGGCCCCAGCTGCGGGCACAGCCCAGCTGCAAATCCCGGGATTTACGGGGTGGGAAAGGGCCGGGATCCCTGGAAT
Source organism: Poecile atricapillus (assembly GCF_030490865.1). Taxonomy (NCBI): domain Eukaryota; kingdom Metazoa; phylum Chordata; class Aves; order Passeriformes; family Paridae; genus Poecile; species Poecile atricapillus. The sequence continues at coordinate 71,286 of NW_026709020.1, read as the reverse complement.
TCCCAGGATTTGGGATTCCAGCGGTGGCAGCTGGAAATCAGCTGGATCCTACCTGGAGCAATCCCGGCAATTCCTCCTCCCTGTGCCCGGCACAGCCCCAGATCCCAAACCCCGCTGGGCTTTTCGGGGAATTTTTGGAAGTCCAAAGAAGCCATGTCCAAATGCTGGGAGGAATTTCAATGGATTTTCCACATTTCACTGGGAATTTCTCTGGATTTCCCCCATTTCAGTGGGAATTTCGCTGGATTTTCCCCATTTCACTGGGAATTTCTCTAGATTTCCCGTTTCACTGGGAATATCACGGATTTCCCCCATTTCAGAGGGAATTTCAATGGATTTCCCCCCGGTTGCAGCAGGAATCTCTTCCCATCCCCTCTCCCGTTCCCTCATCCCTTTCCCTCTGTCCCAGGGTCCCCGATTCCCTTTTCCTGTCTCCTCTCCCCATTTTCCCGGGATCCTGATGGCATTCCCGGGGCTGTATCCATGCCTTTGTGCTCAGGCCGAGCTTCCCGAGCTGGCGCCGCTGGGAACGGCGGCTCCAAGGGCTTTGGGGGCATCCAATTTGGGATGAGAACCCCAAAATCTGGGATGGGAGCCCCAAAAATTTGGGATGAGAAGGTTTAGGGTAGGAAGTCTAAAAACTTGAGCCTGGCACCTTAAAACTTGTGCCTGGAACCCAAAAAATTTGGGATGAGAAGAGTTAGGGTAGGAAGCCAAAAACTTGGGCCTGGAACCCCAAAAATTTGGGATGAGAACAGCAAAAATTTGGGATGAGAACCCCCAAAATTTGGGATGAATAGGGTTAGGATAGAGAACCCCAAAAATTTGGGCCTGGAACCCCAAATATTTGGGATGAGAACGCCCAAAAATAGGGCCTGGAACCCCAAAAATTTGGGAAGAGAAGGGTTAGGGTAGAGAACCCCAAAAATTTGAGCCTGGAACCCCAAAAATTGAAGATAAAAAAACCCCAAAATTTGGGCCTGGAACCCCAGAAAAAAATTTGGGATGAGAAGGGTTAGGGTAGGGACCCCAAAAATTTGGCCATGAACCCCCCCAAAATTATACAGAGTCTAGAACCCCCCAACCCGAGTCTAGAACGCTAGAACCTGAGCCTAGAACCGGATCTAGAACCCTAGAACCTGATCTAGAACCCGATCTAGAACCTGATCTAGAACCCTAGAACCTGATCTAGAACCTGATCTAGAACCTTAGAACCCGATCTAGAACCCTAGAACGTGAGTCTAGAACCCGAATCTAGAACCCCAAAGTTCGAGTCTAGAACCTCAAAACTTGAGTTTAGAACCCCAAAATCCGAGTCTGGGACCCCAAATTCCGAGTCTGGAACCCCGAAACCACCGAGCCTAGAGCCCCAAAACCTGAGTATGGAACCTTGCAAATTCGGAGTCTGGAACCTCAAAATTCTGTGTCTGGAAGCCCAGAACTCCGAGTCTAGAACCAAAAAAACGGAGTATGTAACCTGGAAAATTCTGCGTCTAAAAGCCCAAAAATTTGGGATGAGAAGGGTTAGGGGAGGAAGCCAAAACTTTGGGCCTGGAACCCCCAAAATTTGGGCCTGGAGCCTTGAAAATTTGGTATGAGAAGGGTTAGGGTAGGAACCCCAAAAATTTGGGCCTGGAACCCCAAAAATTTGGGATGAGAACCCCAAAAATTTGGGATGAGAAGGGTTAGGGGAGGAAGCCAAAACTTTGGGCCTGGAACCCCCAAAATTTGGGCCTGGAGCCTTGAAAATTTGGTATGAGAAGGGTTAGGGTAGGAACCCCAAAAATTTGGGATGAGAACACCAAAAATTTGGGATGAGAACCCCAAAAATTTGGGATGAGAAGGGTTAGGGTGGGATGCCCAAAAATTTGGGCCTGGAACCACAAAAATTGAAGATAAAAACCCCAAATATTTGTGATGAGAACCCCAAAAAATCAGGCCTGGAACCCCAAACACTGAAAATAAAAACCCCAAAAATGTGGGCCTAGAACGCCAAAACTTTGGGATGAGAACAGCAAAAATTTGGGCCTGGAACCCCCAAAATTTGGGCTTGGAACCTGAAAACAGAGTCTAGAACCCCAAAAACCAGGGAGGGAGGAAGGGAGGGAGGGAGGGAGGGAGGGAGGGAGGGAGGAAGGAAGGAAGGAAGGAAGGAAGGAAGGAAGGAAGGAAGGAAGGAAGGAAGGAAGGAAGGAAGGAAGGAAGGAAGGAAGGAAGGAAGGAAGGAAGGAAGGAAGGAAGGAAGGAAGGAAGGAGGGAAGGAGGGAAGGAGGGAAGGAGGGAAGGAGGGAAGGAGGGAAGGAGGGAAGGAGGGAAGGAGGGAAGGAGGGAAGGAGGGAAGGAGGGAAGGAGGGAAGGAGGGAAGGAGGGAAGGAAGGAAGGAAGGAAGGAAGGAAGGAAGGAAGGAAGGAAGGAAGGAAGGAAGGAAGGAAGGAAGGAAGGAAGGAAGGAAGGAAGGAAGGAAGGAAGGAAGGAAGGAAGGAAGGAAGGAAGGAAGGAAGGAAGGAAGGAAGGAAGGAAGTGGCGGAAGGAATATGTGGGGTGGGAAAGGCCTGGATTGGCTCCCACTGTGGCTTTTGAGGTTTCAGTGAATTAAAGCAACAAATTGTCCATTTGAGTGAAACCCACCCTGCAAATCCCAGTCCCGGGGGATCCCGAGCCAAAATCCCAGCGGCAGAAAAATCAGTTTTTCTTGGAGCAAATCCAGCGAATTCCAGAGCTTTTCCCCTCCCCTTGGCAAAAGCCTTTTCTCCCTGTTTTTATTTTGTTTATTTTTTTTGGCTCAATTGTTCCCGATCTCTTTTCTGAGGGGTGGGGATGAGGAGATTGGGCCAGGATTTAGGGAGAGAGGGATGCGCTCCCTGCCAGGTTTTTTCTGGGAAAAAAACCCCTGGAATCCGGAGGTAAAATCTGGTATTTTGATAATGAAAGCGCAGCCCTTTTCCAGAGAATTCCTCCGGCCTAATTGGATCTGCTTTCCCTGTTCCCGTGCGCTCCTTGTTTGGTTATTTCTGGAAAACATCTGTCCGAGGCCTGGTGGCTCCCTGAACTGGGAATTCAGGGAAAATCTTGGGAATTTTCTTGGGGAAAAACATCCAAATCCTGGGCACCCTCTGGGGGGGACAGGAGCCCCCAGCAGGGCAGGGAAAAACCCCAATTCCGTGGGAAAAATATGGAATTTTCTGGGCTGGAAAAGAAATTGTCCTCCCCCCCCGAGCGGTGCTGGGATAAAGGCAGGGATGGATTTTCCAGGTGAAAAACGGGATCGGTCCCAGCGCTGCCTCAGCTGTGATTAATCTGGGTAATTAATCCAATTAATGAATTAGTTAATCCCGGGGGTGGGACACGGGTGAGGCTGAGCTCTTCCAGGCCGGTGGCGTCATGGCTTTGGAGGTTTCCATCCTCTCCCGCGGATTTCATGGATTTGGGGAAGTTTTTCCTCCCTTTTCCCACTCCCGGGCTGGAGCTGAGGGAATTGGAGCCGAATTCCAGAGGGAATCTCCCGATTCCTGGGATCCGGCCCCAGCTGCGGGCACAGCCCAGCTGCAAATCCCGGGATTTACGGGGTGGGAAAGGGCCGGGATCCCTGGAATTCCCAGGATTTGGGATTCCAGCGGTGGCAGCTGGAAATCAGCTGGATCCTACCTGGAGCAATCCTGGCAATTCCTCCTCCCTGTGCCCGGCACAGCCCCAGATCCCAAACCCCGCTGGGCTTTTCGGGGAATTTTTGGAAGTCCAAAGAAGCCATGTCCAAATGCTGGGAGGAATTTCAATGGATTTTCCACATTTCACTGGGAATTTCTCTGGATTTCCCCCATTTCAGTGGGAATTTCGCTGGATTTTCCCCATTTCACTGGGAATTTCTCTAGATTTCCCCTGTTTCACTGGGAATATCACGGATTTCCCCCATTTCAGAGGGAATTTCAATGGATTTCCCCCCGGTTGCAGCAGGAATCTCTTCCCATCCCCTCTCCCGTTCCCTCATCCCTTTCCCTCTGTCCCAGGGTCCCCGATTCCCTTTTCCTGTCTCCTCTCCCCATTTTCCCGGGATCCTGATGGCATTCCCGGGGCTGTATCCATGCCTTTGTGCTCAGGCCGAGCTTCCCGAGCTGGCGCCGCTGGGAACGGCGGCTCCAAGGGCTTTGGGGGCATCCAATTTGGGATGAGAACCCCAAAATCTGGGATGGGAGCCCCAAAAATTTGGGATGAGAAGGTTTAGGGTAGGAAGTCTAAAAACTTGAGCCTGGCACCTTAAAACTTGTGCCTGGAACCCAAAAAATTTGGGATGAGAAGAGTTAGGGTAGGAAGCCAAAAACTTGGGCCTGGAACCCCAAAAATTTGGGATGAGAACAGCAAAAATTTGGGATGAGAACCCCCAAAATTTGGGATGAATAGGGTTAGGATAGAGAACCCCAAAAATTTGGGCCTGGAACCCCAAATATTTGGGATGAGAACGCCCAAAAATAGGGCCTGGAACCCCAAAAATTTGGGAAGAGAAGGGTTAGGGTAGAGAACCCCAAAAATTTGAGCCTGGAACCCCAAAATTTGAAGATAAAAAACCCAAAAATTTGGGCCTGGAACCCCAGAAAAAAATTTGGGATGAGAAGGGTTAGGGTAGGGACCCCAAAAATTTGGCCCTGAACCCCCCCCAAATTATACAGAGTCTAGAACCCCCAAACCCGAGTCTAGAACCCGAGTCTAGAACGCTAGAACCTGAGCCTAGAACCGGATCTAGAACCCTAGAACCTAATCTAGAACATGATCTAGAACCCGATCTAGAACCGAGCCTAGAACCCGATCTAGAACCGGATCTAGAACCCTAGAACGCGATCTAGAACCTGATCTAGAACCCGATCTAGAACCGGATCTAGAACCCTAGAACGTGATCTAGAACCTGATCTAGAACCCGATCTAGAACCCTAGAACGTGATCTAGAACCTGATCTAGAACCCAATCTAGAACCTGATCTAGAACCCTAGAACGTGATCTAGAACCTGATCTAGAACCTTAGAACCCGATCTAGAACCCTAGAACGTGAGTCTAGAACCCGAATCTAGAACCCCAAAGTTCGAGTCAAGAACCTCAAAACTTGAGTTTAGAACCCCAAAATCCGAGTCTGGGACCCCAAATTCCGAGTCTGGAACCTAGAAACCACCGAGCCTAGAGCCCCAAAACCTGAGTATGGAACCTTGCAAATTCGGAGTCTGGAACCTCAAAATTCTGTGTCTGGAAGCCCAGAACTCCGAGTCTAGAACCAAAATAACGGAGTATGTAACCTGGAAAATTCTGCGTCTAAAAGCCCAAAAATTTGGGATGAGAAGGGTTAGGGTAGGAACCCCAAAACTTTGGGCCTGGAACCCCCAAAATTTGGGCCTGGAGCCTTGAAAATTTGGTATGAGAAGGGTTAGGGTAGGAACCCCAAAAATTTGGGCCTGGAACCCCAAAAATTTGGGATGAGAACACCAAAAAATTGGGCCTGGGACCCCAAAAAATTTGGGATGAGAAGGGTTAGGGTAGGAACCCCAAAAATTTGGCCCTGGAACTCCAAAAATTTGGGATGAGAAGGGTTAGGGTAGGAACCCCAAAAATTTGGGATGAGAACGCCAAAAATTTGGGATGAGAACCCCAAAAATTTGGGATGAGAAGGGTTAGGGTAGGATGCCCAAAAATTTGGGCCTGGAACCACAAAAATTGAAAATAAAAACCCCAAATATTTGTGATGAGAACCCCAAAAAGTCGGGCCTGGAACCCCAAACACTGAAAATAAAAACCCCAAAAATGTGGGCCTAGAACGCCAAAACTTTGGGATGAGAACAGCAAAAATTTGGGCCTGGAACCCCCAAAATTTGGGCTTGGAACCTGAAAACAGAGTCTAGAACCCCAAAAACCAGGGAGGGAGGAAGGGAGGAAGGGAGGGAGGGAGGGAGGGAGGGAGGGAGGGAGGGAGGGAGGGAGGGAGGGAGGGAGGGAGGGAGGGAGGGAGGGAGGGAGGGAGGGAGGGAGGGAGGAAGGAAGGAAGGAAGGAAGGAAGGAAGGAAGGAAGGAAGGAAGGAAGGAAGGAAGGAAGGAAGGAAGGAAGGAAGGAAGGAAGGAAGGAAGGAAGGAAGGAAGGAAGGAAGGAAGGAAGGAAGGAAGGAAGGAAGGAAGGAAGGAAGGAAGGAAGGAAGGAAGGAAGGAAGGAAGGAAGGAAGGAAGGAAGGAAGGAAGGAAGGAAGGAAGGAAGGAAGGAAGGAAGGAAGGAAGGAAGGAAGGAAGGAAGGAAGGAAGGAAGGAAGGAAGGAAGGAAGGAAGGAAGGAATATGTGGGGTGGGAAAGGCCTGGATTGGCTCCCACTGTGGCTTTTGAGGTTTCAGTGAATTAAAGCAACAAATTGTCCATTTGAGTGAAACCCACCCTGCAAATCCCAGTCCCGGGGGATCCCGAGCCAAAATCCCAGCGGCAGAAAAATCAGTTTTTCTTGGAGCAAATCCAGCGAATTCCAGAGCTTTTCCCCTCCCCTTGGCAAAAGCCTTTTCTCCCTGTTTTTATTTTGTTTATTTTTTTTGGCTCAATTGTTCCCGATCTCTTTTCTGAGGGGTGGGAATGAGGAGATTGGGCCAGGATTTAGGGAGAGAGGGACGCGCTCCCTGCCAGGTTTTTTCTGGGAAAAAAAACCCTGGAATCCGGAGGTAAAATCTGGTATTTTGATAATGAAAGCGCAGCCCTTTTCCAGAGAATTCCTCCGGCCTAATTGGATCTGCTTTCCCTGTTCCCGTGCGCTCCTTGTTTGGTTATTTCTGGAAAACATCTGTCCGAGGCCTGGTGGCTCCCTGAACTGGGAATTCAGGGAAAATCTTGGGAATTTTCTTGGGGAAAAACATCCAAATCCTGGGCACCCTCTGGGGGGGACAGGAGCCCCCAGCAGGGCAGGGAAAAACCCCAATTCCGTGGGAAAAATATGGAATTTTCTGGGCTGGAAAAGAAATTGTCCTCCCCCCCCGAGCGGTGCTGGGATAAAGGCAGGGATGGATTTTCCAGGTGAAAAACGGGATCGGTCCCAGCGCTGCCTCAGCTGTGATTAATCTGGGTAATTAATCCAATTAATGAATTAGTTAATCCCGGGGGTGGGACACGGGTGAGGCTGAGCTCTTCCAGGCCGGTGGCGTCATGGCTTTGGAGGTTTCCATCCTCTCCCGCGGATTTCATGGATTTGGGGAAGTTTTTCCTCCCTTTTCCCACTCCCGGGCTGGAGCTGAGGGAATTGGAGCCGAATTCCAGAGGGAATCTCCCGATTCCTGGGATCCGGCCCCAGCTGCGGGCACAGCCCAGCTGCAAATCCCGGGATTTACGGGGTGGGAAAGGGCCGGGATCCCTGGAATTCCCAGGATTTGGGATTCCAGCGGTGGCAGCTGGAAATCAGCTGGATCCTACCTGGAGCAATCCCGGCAATTCCTCCTCCCTGTGCCCGGCACAGCCCCAGATCCCAAACCCCGCTGGGCTTTTCGGGGAATTTTTGGAAGTCCAAAGAAGCCATGTCCAAATGCTGGGAGGAATTTCAATGGATTTTCCACATTTCACTGGGAATTTCTCTGGATTTCCCCCATTTCAGTGGGAATTTCGCTGGATTTTCCCCATTTCACTGGGAATTTCTCTAGATTTCCCGTTTCACTGGGAATATCACGGATTTCCCCCATTTCAGAGGGAATTTCAATGGATTTCCCCCCGGTTGCAGCAGGAATCTCTTCCCATCCCCTCTCCCGTTCCCTCATCCCTTTCCCTCTGTCCCAGGGTCCCCGATTCCCTTTTCCTGTCTCCTCTCCCCATTTTCCCGGGATCCTGATGGCATTCCCGGGGCTGTATCCATGCCTTTGTGCTCAGGCCGAGCTTCCCGAGCTGGCGCCGCTGGGAACGGCGGCTCCAAGGGCTTTGGGGGCATCCAATTTGGGATGAGAACCCCAAAATCTGGGATGGGAGCCCCAAAAATTTGGGATGAGAAGGTTTAGGGTAGGAAGTCTAAAAACTTGAGCCTGGCACCTTAAAACTTGTGCCTGGAACCCAAAAAATTTGGGATGAGAAGAGTTAGGGTAGGAAGCCAAAAACTTGGGCCTGGAACCCCAAAAATTTGGGATGAGAACAGCAAAAATTTGGGCCTGGAACCCCCAAAATTTGGGATGAATAGGGTTAGGATAGAGAACCCCAAAAATTTGGGCCTGGAACCCCAAATATTTGGGATGAGAACGCCCAAAAATAGGGCCTGGAACCCCAAAAATTTGGGAAGAGAAGGGTTAGGGTAGAGAACCCCAAAAATTTGAGCCTGGAACCCCAAAAATTGAAGATAAAAAAACCCCAAAATTTGGGCCTGGAACCCCAGAAAAAAATTTGGGATGAGAAGGGTTAGGGTAGGGACCCCAAAAATTTGGCCATGAACCCCCCCAAAATTATACAGAGTCTAGAACCCCCCAACCCGAGTCTAGAACGCTAGAACCTGAGCCTAGAACCGGATCTAGAACCCTAGAACCTGATCTAGAACCCGATCTAGAACCTGATCTAGAACCCTAGAACCTGATCTAGAACCTGATCTAGAACCTTAGAACCCGATCTAGAACCCTAGAATGTGAGTCTAGAACCCGAATCTAGAACCCCAAAGTTCGAGTCTAGAACCTCAAAACTTGAGTTTAGAACCCCAAAATCCGAGTCTGGGACCCCAAATTCCGAGTCTGGAACCCCGAAACCACCGAGCCTAGAGCCCCAAAACCTGAGTATGGAACCTTGCAAATTCGGAGTCTGGAACCTCAAAATTCTGTGTCTGGAAGCCCAGAACTCCGAGTCTAGAACCAAAAAAACGGAGTATGTAACCTGGAAAATTCTGCGTCTAAAAGCCCAAAAATTTGGGATGAGAAGGGTTAGGGGAGGAAGCCAAAACTTTGGGCCTGGAACCCCCAAAATTTGGGCCTGGAGCCTTGAAAATTTGGTATGAGAAGGGTTAGGGTAGGAACCCCAAAAATTTGGGCCTGGAACCCCAAAAATTTGGGATGAGAACCCCAAAAATTTGGGATGAGAAGGGTTAGGGGAGGAAGCCAAAACTTTGGGCCTGGAACCCCCAAAATTTGGGCCTGGAGCCTTGAAAATTTGGTATGAGAAGGGTTAGGGTAGGAACCCCAAAAATTTGGGATGAGAACACCAAAAATTTGGGATGAGAACCCCAAAAATTTGGGATGAGAAGGGTTAGGGTGGGATGCCCAAAAATTTGGGCCTGGAACCACAAAAATTGAAGATAAAAACCCCAAATATTTGTGATGAGAACCCCAAAAAATCAGGCCTGGAACCCCAAACACTGAAAATAAAAACCCCAAAAATGTGGGCCTAGAACGCCAAAACTTTGGGATGAGAACAGCAAAAATTTGGGCCTGGAACCCCCAAAATTTGGGCTTGGAACCTGAAAACAGAGTCTAGAACCCCAAAAACCAGGGAGGGAGGAAGGGAGGGAGGGAGGGAGGGAGGGAGGGAGGGAGGGAGGAAGGAAGGAAGGAAGGAAGGAAGGAAGGAAGGAAGGAAGGAAGGAAGGAAGGAAGGAAGGAAGGAAGGAAGGAAGGAAGGAAGGAGGGAAGGAGGGAAGGAGGGAAGGAGGGAAGGAGGGAAGGAGGGAAGGAGGGAAGGAGGGAAGGAGGGAAGGAGGGAAGGAGGGAAGGAGGGAAGGAAGGAAGGAAGGAAGGAAGGAAGGAAGGAAGGAAGGAAGGAAGGAAGGAAGGAAGGAAGGAAGGAAGGAAGGAAGGAAGGAAGGAAGGAAGGAAGGAAGGAAGGAAGGAAGTGGCGGAAGGAATATGTGGGGTGGGAAAGGCCTGGATTGGCTCCCACTGTGGCTTTTGAGGTTTCAGTGAATTAAAGCAACAAATTGTCCATTTGAGTGAAACCCACCCTGCAAATCCCAGTCCCGGGGGATCCCGAGCCAAAATCCCAGCGGCAGAAAAATCAGTTTTTCTTGGAGCAAATCCAGCGAATTCCAGAGCTTTTCCCCTCCCCTTGGCAAAAGCCTTTTCTCCCTGTTTTTATTTTGTTTATTTTTTTTGGCTCAATTGTTCCCGATCTCTTTTCTGAGGGGTGGGGATGAGGAGATTGGGCCAGGATTTAGGGAGAGAGGGATGCGCTCCCTGCCAGGTTTTTTCTGGGAAAAAAACCCCTGGAATCCGGAGGTAAAATCTGGTATTTTGATAATGAAAGCGCAGCCCTTTTCCAGAGAATTCCTCCGGCCTAATTGGATCTGCTTTCCCTGTTCCCGTGCGCTCCTTGTTTGGTTATTTCTGGAAAACATCTGTCCGAGGCCTGGTGGCTCCCTGAACTGGGAATTCAGGGAAAATCTTGGGAATTTTCTTGGGGAAAAACATCCAAATCCTGGGCACCCTCTGGGGGGGACAGGAGCCCCCAGCAGGGCAGGGAAAAACCCCAATTCCGTGGGAAAAATATGGAATTTTCTGGGCTGGAAAAGAAATTGTCCTCCCCCCCCGAGCGGTGCTGGGATAAAGGCAGGGATGGATTTTCCAGGTGAAAAACGGGATCGGTCCCAGCGCTGCCTCAGCTGTGATTAATCTGGGTAATTAATCCAATTAATGAATTAGTTAATCCCGGGGGTGGGACACGGGTGAGGCTGAGCTCTTCCAGGCCGGTGGCGTCATGGCTTTGGAGGTTTCCATCCTCTCCCGCGGATTTCATGGATTTGGGGAAGTTTTTCCTCCCTTTTCCCACTCCCGGGCTGGAGCTGAGGGAATTGGAGCCGAATTCCAGAGGGAATCTCCCGATTCCTGGGATCCGGCCCCAGCTGCGGGCACAGCCCAGCTGCAAATCCCGGGATTTACGGGGTGGGAAAGGGCCGGGATCCCTGGAATTCCCAGGATTTGGGATTCCAGCGGTGGCAGCTGGAAATCAGCTGGATCCTACCTGGAGCAATCCTGGCAATTCCTCCTCCCTGTGCCCGGCACAGCCCCAGATCCCAAACCCCGCTGGGCTTTTCGGGGAATTTTTGGAAGTCCAAAGAAGCCATGTCCAAATGCTGGGAGGAATTTCAATGGATTTTCCACATTTCACTGGGAATTTCTCTGGATTTCCCCCATTTCAGTGGGAATTTCGCTGGATTTTCCCCATTTCACTGGGAATTTCTCTAGATTTCCCCTGTTTCACTGGGAATATCACGGATTTCCCCCATTTCAGAGGGAATTTCAATGGATTTCCCCCCGGTTGCAGCAGGAATCTCTTCCCATCCCCTCTCCCGTTCCCTCATCCCTTTCCCTCTGTCCCAGGGTCCCCGATTCCCTTTTCCTGTCTCCTCTCCCCATTTTCCCGGGATCCTGATGGCATTCCCGGGGCTGTATCCATGCCTTTGTGCTCAGGCCGAGCTTCCCGAGCTCGCGCCGCTGGGAACGGCGGCTCCAAGGGCTTTGGGGGCATCCAATTTGGGATGAGAACCCCAAAATCTGGGATGGGAGCCCCAAAAATTTGGGATGAGAAGGTTTAGGGTAGGAAGTCTAAAAACTTGAGCCTGGCACCTTAAAACTTGTGCCTGGAACCCAAAAAATTTGGGATGAGAAGAGTTAGGGTAGGAACCCAAAAACTTGGGCCTGGAACCCCAAAAATTTGGGATGAGAACAGCAAAAATTTGGGATGAGAACCCCCAAAATTTGGGATGAATAGGGTTAGGATAGAGAACCCCAAAAATTTGGGCCTGGAACCCCAAATATTTGGGATGAGAACGCCCAAAAATAGGGCCTGGAACCCCAAAAATTTGGGAAGAGAAGGGTTAGGGTAGAGAACCCCAAAAATTTGAGCCTGGAACCCCAAAATTTGAAGATAAAAAACCCAAAAATTTGGGCCTGGAACCCCAGAAAAAAATTTGGGATGAGAAGGGTTAGGGTAGGGACCCCAAAAATTTGGCCCTGAACCCCCCCAAATTATACAGAGTCTAGAACCCCCAAACCCGAGTCTAGAACCCGAGTCTAGAACGCTAGAACCTGAGCCTAGAACCGGATCTAGAACCCTAGAACCTAATCTAGAACATGATCTAGAACCCGATCTAGAACCGAGCCTAGAACCCTAGAACGCGATCTAGAACCTGATCTAGAACCCGATCTAGAACCGGATCTAGAACCCTAGAACGTGATCTAGAACCTGATCTAGAACCCGATCTAGAACCCTAGAACGTGATCTAGAACCTGATCTAGAACCCGATCTAGAACCTGATCTAGAACCCTAGAACGTGATCTAGAACCTGATCTAGAACCTTAGAACCCGATCTAGAACCCTAGAACGTGAGTCTAGAACCCGAATCTAGAACCCCAAAGTTCGAGTCTAGAACCTCAAAACTTGAGTTTAGAACCCCAAAATCCGAGTCTGGGACCCCAAATTCCGAGTCTGGAACCCCGAAACCACCGAGCCTAGAGCCCCAAAACCTGAGTATGGAACCTTGCAAATTCGGAGTCTGGAACCTCAAAATTCTGTGTCTGGAAGCCCAGAACTCCGAGTCTAGAACCAAAATAACGGAGTATGTAACCTGGAAAATTCTGCGTCTAAAAGCCCAAAAATTTGGGATGAGAAGGGTTAGGGTAGGAACCCCAAAACTTTGGGCCTGGAACCCCCAAAATTTGGGCCTGGAGCCTTGAAAATTTGGTATGAGAAGGGTTAGGGTAGGAACCCCAAAAATTTGGGCCTGGAACCCCAAAAATTTGGGATGAGAACACCAAAAAATTGGGCCTGGGACCCCAAAAAATTTGGGATGAGAAGGGTTAGGGTAGGAACCCCAAAAATTTGGCCCTGGAACTCCAAAAATTTGGGATGAGAAGGGTTAGGGTAGGAACCCCAAAAATTTGGGATGAGAACGCCAAAAATTTGGGATGAGAACCCCAAAAATTTGGGATGAGAAGGGTTAGGGTAGGATGCCCAAAAATTTGGGCCTGGAACCACAAAAATTGAAAATAAAAACCCCAAATATTTGTGATGAGAACCCCAAAAAGTCGGGCCTGGAACCCCAAACACTGAAAATAAAAACCCCAAAAATGTGGGCCTAGAACGCCAAAACTTTGGGATGAGAACAGCAAAAATTTGGGCCTGGAACCCCCAAAATTTGGGCTTGGAACCTGAAAACAGAGTCTAGAACCCCAAAAACCAGGGAGGGAGGAAGGGAGGGAGGGAGGGAGGGAGGGAGGGAGGGAGGGAGGGAGGGAGGGAGGGAGGGAGGGAGGGAGGGAGGGAGGGAGGAAGGAAGGAAGGAAGGAAGGAAGGAAGGAAGGAAGGAAGGAAGGAAGGAAGGAAGGAAGGAAGGAAGGAAGGAAGGAAGGAAGGAAGGAAGGAAGGAAGGAAGGAAGGAAGGAAGGAAGGAAGGAAGGAAGGAAGGAAGGAAGGAAGGAAGGAAGGAAGGAAGGAAGGAAGGAAGGAAGGAAGGAAGGAAGGAAGGAAGGAAGGAAGGAAGGAAGGAAGGAAGGAAGGAAGGAAGGAAGGAAGGAAGGAAGGAAGGAAGGAAGGAAGGAAGGAAGGAAGGAAGGAAGGAAGGAAGGAAGGAAGGAAGGAAGGAAGGAAGGAAGGAAGGAAGTGGCGGAAGGAATATGTGGGGTGGGAAAGGCCTGGATTGGCTCCCACTGTGGCTTTTGAGGTTTCAGTGAATTAAAGCAACAAATTGTCCATTTGAGTGAAACCCACCCTGCAAATCCCAGTCCCGGGGGATCCCGAGCCAAAATCCCAGCGGCAGAAAAATCAGTTTTTCTTGGAGCAAATCCAGCGAATTCCAGAGCTTTTCCCCTCCCCTTGGCAAAAGCCTTTTCTCCCTGTTTTTATTTTGTTTATTTTTTTTGGCTCAATTGTTCCCGATCTCTTTTCTGAGGGGTGGGAATGAGGAGATTGGGCCAGGATTTAGGGAGAGAGGGACGCGCTCCCTGCCAGGTTTTTTCTGGGAAAAAAACCCCTGGAATCCGGAGGTAAAATCTGGTATTTTGATAATGAAAGCGCAGCCCTTTTCCAGAGAATTCCTCCGGCCTAATTGGATCTGCTTTCCCTGTTCCCGTGCGCTCCTTGTTTGGTTATTTCTGGAAAACATCTGTCCGAGGCCTGGTGGCTCCCTGAACTGGGAATTCAGGGAAAATCTTGGGAATTTTCTTGGGGAAAAACATCCAAATCCTGGGCACCCTCTGGGGGGGACAGGAGCCCCCAGCAGGGCAGGGAAAAACCCCAATTCCGTGGGAAAAATATGGAATTTTCTGGGCTGGAAAAGAAATTGTCCTCCCCCCCCGAGCGGTGCTGGGATAAAGGCAGGGATGGATTTTCCAGGTGAAAAACGGGATCGGTCCCAGCGCTGCCTCAGCTGTGATTAATCTGGGTAATTAATCCAATTAATGAATTAGTTAATCCCGGGGGTGGGACACGGGTGAGGCTGAGCTCTTCCAGGCCGGTGGCGTCATGGCTTTGGAGGTTTCCATCCTCTCCCGCGGATTTCATGGATTTGGGGAAGTTTTTCCTCCCTTTTCCCACTCCCGGGCTGGAGCTGAGGGAATTGGAGCCGAATTCCAGAGGGAATCTCCCGATTCCTGGGATCCGGCCCCAGCTGCGGGCACAGCCCAGCTGCAAATCCCGGGATATACGGGGTGGGAAAGGGCCGGGATCCCTGGAATTCCCAGGATTTGGGATTCCAGCGGTGGCAGCTGGAAATCAGCTGGATCCTACCTGGAGCAATCCCGGCAATTCCTCCTCCCTGTGCCCGGCACAGCCCCAGATCCCAAACCCCGCTGGGCTTTTCGGGGAATTTTTGGAAGTCCAAAGAAGCCATGTCCAAATGCTGGGAGGAATTTCAATGGATTTTCCACATTTCACTGGGAATTTCTCTGGATTTCCCCCATTTCAGTGGGAATTTCGCTGGATTTTCCCCATTTCACTGGGAATTTCTCTAGATTTCCCGTTTCACTGGGAATATCACGGATTTCCCCCATTTCAGAGGGAATTTCAATGGATTTCCCCCCGGTTGCAGCAGGAATCTCTTCCCATCCCCTCTCCCGTTCCCTCATCCCTTTCCCTCTGTCCCAGGGTCCCCGATTCCCTTTTCCTGTCTCCTCTCCCCATTTTCCCGGGATCCTGATGGCATTCCCGGGGCTGTATCCATGCCTTTGTGCTCAGGCCGAGCTTCCCGAGCTGGCGCCGCTGGGAACGGCGGCTCCAAGGGCTTTGGGGGCATCCAATTTGGGATGAGAACCCCAAAATCTGGGATGGGAGCCCCAAAAATTTGGGATGAGAAGGTTTAGGGTAGGAAGTCTAAAAACTTGAGCCTGGCACCTTAAAACTTGTGCCTGGAACCCAAAAAATTTGGGATGAGAAGAGTTAGGGTAGGAAGCCAAAAACTTGGGCCTGGAACCCCAAAAATTTGGGATGAGAACAGCAAAAATTTGGGATGAGAACCCCCAAAATTTGGGATGAATAGGGTTAGGATAGAGAACCCCAAAAATTTGGGCCTGGAACCCCAAATATTTGGGATGAGAACGCCCAAAAATAGGGCCTGGAACCCCAAAAATTTGGGAAGAGAAGGGTTAGGGTAGAGAACCCCAAAAATTTGAGCCTGGAACCCCAAAAATTGAAGATAAAAAAACCCCAAAATTTGGGCCTGGAACCCCAGAAAAAAATTTGGGATGAGAAGGGTTAGGGTAGGGACCCCAAAAATTTGGCCATGAACCCCCCCAAAATTATACAGAGTCTAGAACCCCCCAACCCGAGTCTAGAACGCTAGAACCTGAGCCTAGAACCGGATCTAGAACCCTAGAACCTGATCTAGAACCCGATCTAGAACCTGATCTAGAACCCTAGAACCTGATCTAGAACCTGATCTAGAACCTTAGAACCCGATCTAGAACCCTAGAACGTGAGTCTAGAACCCGAATCTAGAACCCCAAAGTTCGAGTCTAGAACCTCAAAACTTGAGTTTAGAACCCCAAAATCCGAGTCTGGGACCCCAAATTCCGAGTCTGGAACCCCGAAACCACCGAGCCTAGAGCCCCAAAACCTGAGTATGGAACCTTGCAAATTCGGAGTCTGGAACCTCAAAATTCTGTGTCTGGAAGCCCAGAACTCCGAGTCTAGAACCAAAAAAACGGAGTATGTAACCTGGAAAATTCTGCGTCTAAAAGCCCAAAAATTTGGGATGAGAAGGGTTAGGGGAGGAAGCCAAAACTTTGGGCCTGGAACCCCCAAAATTTGGGCCTGGAGCCTTGAAAATTTGGTATGAGAAGGGTTAGGGTAGGAACCCCAAAAATTTGGGATGAGAACACCAAAAATTTGGGATGAGAACCCCAAAAATTTGGGATGAGAAGGGTTAGGGTGGGATGCCCAAAAATTTGGGCCTGGAACCACAAAAATTGAAGATAAAAACCCCAAATATTTGTGATGAGAACCCCAAAAAATCAGGCCTGGAACCCCAAACACTGAAAATAAAAACCCCAAAAATGTGGGCCTAGAACGCCAAAACTTTGGGATGAGAACAGCAAAAATTTGGGCCTGGAACCCCCAAAATTTGGGCTTGGAACCTGAAAACAGAGTCTAGAACCCCAAAAACCAGGGAGGGAGGAAGGGAGGGAGGGAGGGAGGGAGGGAGGGAGGGAGGGAGGGAGGAAGGAAGGAAGGAAGGAAGGAAGGAAGGAAGGAAGGAAGGAAGGAAGGAAGGAAGGAAGGAAGGAAGGAAGGAAGGAAGGAAGGAAGGAAGGAAGGAAGGAAGGAAGGAAGGAAGGAAGGAAGGAAGGAGGGAAGGAGGGAAGGAGGGAAGGAGGGAAGGAGGGAAGGAGGGAAGGAGGGAAGGAGGGAAGGAGGGAAGGAGGGAAGGAGGGAAGGAGGGAAGGAGGGAAGGAAGGAAGGAAGGAAGGAAGGAAGGAAGGAAGGAAGGAAGGAAGGAAGGAAGGAAGGAAGGAAGGAAGGAAGGAAGGAAGGAAGGAAGGAAGGAAGGAAGGAAGGAAGGAAGTGGCGGAAGGAATATGTGGGGTGGGAAAGGCCTGGATTGGCTCCCACTGTGGCTTTTGAGGTTTCAGTGAATTAAAGCAACAAATTGTCCATTTGAGTGAAACCCACCCTGCAAATCCCAGTCCCGGGGGATCCCGAGCCAAAATCCCAGCGGCAGAAAAATCAGTTTTTCTTGGAGCAAATCCAGCGAATTCCAGAGCTTTTCCCCTCCCCTTGGCAAAAGCCTTTTCTCCCTGTTTTTATTTTGTTTATTTTTTTTGGCTCAATTGTTCCCGATCTCTTTTCTGAGGGGTGGGGATGAGGAGATTGGGCCAGGATTTAGGGAGAGAGGGATGCGCTCCCTGCCAGGTTTTTTCTGGGAAAAAAACCCCTGGAATCCGGAGGTAAAATCTGGTATTTTGATAATGAAAGCGCAGCCCTTTTCCAGAGAATTCCTCCGGCCTAATTGGATCTGCTTTCCCTGTTCCCGTGCGCTCCTTGTTTGGTTATTTCTGGAAAACATCTGTCCGAGGCCTGGTGGCTCCCTGAACTGGGAATTCAGGGAAAATCTTGGGAATTTTCTTGGGGAAAAACATCCAAATCCTGGGCACCCTCTGGGGGGGACAGGAGCCCCCAGCAGGGCAGGGAAAAACCCCAATTCCGTGGGAAAAATATGGAATTTTCTGGGCTGGAAAAGAAATTGTCCTCCCCCCCCGAGCGGTGCTGGGATAAAGGCAGGGATGGATTTTCCAGGTGAAAAACGGGATCGGTCCCAGCGCTGCCTCAGCTGTGATTAATCTGGGTAATTAATCCAATTAATGAATTAGTTAATCCCGGGGGTGGGACACGGGTGAGGCTGAGCTCTTCCAGGCCGGTGGCGTCATGGCTTTGGAGGTTTCCATCCTCTCCCGCGGATTTCATGGATTTGGGGAAGTTTTTCCTCCCTTTTCCCACTCCCGGGCTGGAGCTGAGGGAATTGGAGCCGAATTCCAGAGGGAATCTCCCGATTCCTGGGATCCGGCCCCAGCTGCGGGCACAGCCCAGCTGCAAATCCCGGGATTTACGGGGTGGGAAAGGGCCGGGATCCCTGGAATTCCCAGGATTTGGGATTCCAGCGGTGGCAGCTGGAAATCAGCTGGATCCTACCTGGAGCAATCCTGGCAATTCCTCCTCCCTGTGCCCGGCACAGCCCCAGATCCCAAACCCCGCTGGGCTTTTCGGGGAACTTTTGGAAGTCCAAAGAAGCCATGTCCAAATGCTGGGAGGAATTTCAATGGATTTTCCACATTTCACTGGGAATTTCTCTGGATTTCCCCCATTTCAGTGGGAATTTCGCTGGATTTTCCCCATTTCACTGGGAATTTCTCTAGATTTCCCCTGTTTCACTGGGAATATCACGGATTTCCCCCATTTCAGAGGGAATTTCAATGGATTTCCCCCCGGTTGCAGCAGGAATCTCTTCCCATCCCCTCTCCCGTTCCCTCATCCCTTTCCCTCTGTCCCAGGGTCCCCGATTCCCTTTTCCTGTCTCCTCTCCCCATTTTCCCGGGATCCTGATGGCATTCCCGGGGCTGTATCCATGCCTTTGTGCTCAGGCCGAGCTTCCCGAGCTCGCGCCGCTGGGAACGGCGGCTCCAAGGGCTTTGGGGGCATCCAATTTGGGATGAGAACCCCAAAATCTGGGATGGGAGCCCCAAAAATTTGGGATGAGAAGGTTTAGGGTAGGAAGTCTAAAAACTTGAGCCTGGCACCTTAAAACTTGTGCCTGGAACCCAAAAAATTTGGGATGAGAAGAGTTAGGGTAGGAACCCAAAAACTTGGGCCTGGAACCCCAAAAATTTGGGATGAGAACAGCAAAAATTTGGGATGAGAACCCCCAAAATTTGGGATGAATAGGGTTAGGATAGAGAACCCCAAAAATTTGGGCCTGGAACCCCAAATATTTGGGATGAGAACGCCCAAAAATAGGGCCTGGAACCCCAAAAATTTGGGAAGAGAAGGGTTAGGGTAGAGAACCCCAAAAATTTGAGCCTGGAACCCCAAAATTTGAAGATAAAAAACCCAAAATATTGGGCCTGGAACCCCAGAAAAAAATTTGGGATGAGAAGGGTTAGGGTAGGGACCCCAAAAATTTGGCCCTGAACCCCCCCCAAATTATACAGAGTCTAGAACCCCCAAACCCGAGTCTAGAACCCGAGTCTAGAACGCTAGAACCTGAGCCTAGAACCGGATCTAGAACCCTAGAACCTAATCTAGAACATGATCTAGAACCCGATCTAGAACCGAGCCTAGAACCCGATCTAGAACCGGATCTAGAACCCTAGAACGCGATCTAGAACCTGATCTAGAACCCGATCTAGAACCGGATCTAGAACCCTAGAACGTGATCTAGAACCTGATCTAGAACCCGATCTAGAACCCTAGAACGTGATCTAGAACCTGATCTAGAACCCGATCTAGAACCTGATCTAGAACCCTAGAACGTGATCTAGAACCTTATCTAGAACCTTAGAACCCGATCTAGAACCCTAGAACGTGAGTCTAGAACCCGAATCTAGAACCCCAAAGTTCGAGTCTAGAACCTCAAAACTTGAGTTTAGAACCCCAAAATCCGAGTCTGGGACCCCAAATTCCGAGTCTGGAACCCCGAAACCACCGAGCCTAGAGCCCCAAAACCTGAGTATGGAACCTTGCAAATTCGGAGTCTGGAACCTCAAAATTCTGTGTCTGGAAGCCCAGAACTCCGAGTCTAGAACCAAAATAACGGAGTATGTAACCTGGAAAATTCTGCGTCTAAAAGCCCAAAAATTTGGGATGAGAAGGGTTAGGGTAGGAACCCCAAAACTTTGGGCCTGGAACCCCCAAAATTTGGGCCTGGAGCCTTGAAAATTTGGTATGAGAAGGGTTAGGGTAGGAACCCCAAAAATTTGGGCCTGGAACCCCAAAAATTTGGGATGAGAACACCAAAAAATTGGGCCTGGGACCCCAAAAAATTTGGGATGAGAAGGGTTAGGGTAGGAACCCCAAAAATTTGGCCCTGGAACTCCAAAAATTTGGGATGAGAAGGGTTAGGGTAGGAACCCCAAAAATTTGGGATGAGAACGCCAAAAATTTGGGATGAGAACCCCAAAAATTTGGGATGAGAAGGGTTAGGGTAGGATGCCCAAAAATTTGGGCCTGGAACCACAAAAATTGAAAATAAAAACCCCAAATATTTGTGATGAGAACCCCAAAAAGTCGGGCCTGGAACCCCAAACACTGAAAATAAAAACCCCAAAAATGTGGGCCTAGAACGCCAAAACTTTGGGATGAGAACAGCAAAAATTTGGGCCTGGAACCCCCAAAATTTGGGCTTGGAACCTGAAAACAGAGTCTAGAACCCCAAAAACCAGGGAGGGAGGAAGGGAGGAAGGGAGGGAGGGAGGGAGGGAGGGAGGGAGGGAGGGAGGGAGGGAGGGAGGGAGGGAGGGAGGGAGGGAGGGAGGGAGGGAGGAAGGAAGGAAGGAAGGAAGGAAGGAAGGAAGGAAGGAAGGAAGGAAGGAAGGAAGGAAGGAAGGAAGGAAGGAAGGAAGGAAGGAAGGAAGGAAGGAAGGAAGGAAGGAAGGAAGGAAGGAAGGAAGGAAGGAAGGAAGGAAGGAAGGAAGGAAGGAAGGAAGGAAGGAAGGAAGGAAGGAAGGAAGGAAGGAAGGAAGGAAGGAAGGAAGGAAGGAAGGAAGGAAGGAAGGAAGGAAGGAAGGAAGGAAGGAAGGAAGGAAGGAAGGAAGGAAGGAAGGAAGGAAGGAAGGAAGGAAGGAAGGAAGTGGCGGAAGGAATATGTGGGGTGGGAAAGGCCTGGATTGGCTCCCACTGTGGCTTTTGAGGTTTCAGTGAATTAAAGCAACAAATTGTCCATTTGAGTGAAACCCACCCTGCAAATCCCAGTCCCGGGGGATCCCGAGCCAAAATTCCAGTGGCAGAAAAATCAGTTTTTCTTGGAGCAAATCCAGCGAATTCCAGAGCTTTTCCCCTCCCCTTGGCAAAAGCCTTTTCTCCCTGTTTTTATTTTGTTTATTTTTTTTGGCTCAATTGTTCCCGATCTCTTTTCTGAGGGGTGGGAATGAGGAGATTGGGCCAGGATTTAGGGAGAGAGGGACGCGCTCCCTGCCAGGTTTTTTCTGGGAAAAAAACCCCTGGAATCCGGAGGTAAAATCTGGTATTTTGATAATGAAAGCGCAGCCCTTTTCCAGAGAATTCCTCCGGCCTAATTGGATCTGCTTTCCCTGTTCCCGTGCGCTCCTTGTTTGGTTATTTCTGGAAAACATCTGTCCGAGGCCTGGTGGCTCCCTGAACTGGGAATTCAGGGAAAATCTTGGGAATTTTCTTGGGGAAAAACATCCAAATCCTGGGCACCCTCTGGGGGGGACAGGAGCCCCCAGCAGGGCAGGGAAAAACCCCAATTCCGTGGGAAAAATATGGAATTTTCTGGGCTGGAAAAGAAATTGTCCTCCCCCCCCGAGCGGTGCTGGGATAAAGGCAGGGATGGATTTTCCAGGTGAAAAACGGGATCGGTCCCAGCGCTGCCTCAGCTGTGATTAATCTGGGTAATTAATCCAATTAATGAATTAGTTAATCCCGGGGGTGGGACACGGGTGAGGCTGAGCTCTTCCAGGCCGGTGGCGTCATGGCTTTGGAGGTTTCCATCCTCTCCCGCGGATTTCATGGATTTGGGGAAGTTTTTCCTCCCTTTTCCCACTCCCGGGCTGGAGCTGAGGGAATTGGAGCCGAATTCCAGAGGGAATCTCCCGATTCCTGGGATCCGGCCCCAGCTGCGGGCACAGCCCAGCTGCAAATCCCGGGATATACGGGGTGGGAAAGGGCCGGGATCCCTGGAATTCCCAGGATTTGGGATTCCAGCGGTGGCAGCTGGAAATCAGCTGGATCCTACCTGGAGCAATCCCGGCAATTCCTCCTCCCTGTGCCCGGCACAGCCCCAGATCCCAAACCCCGCTGGGCTTTTCGGGGAATTTTTGGAAGTCCAAAGAAGCCATGTCCAAATGCTGGGAGGAATTTCAATGGATTTTCCACATTTCACTGGGAATTTCTCTGGATTTCCCCCATTTCAGTGGGAATTTCGCTGGATTTTCCCCATTTCACTGGGAATTTCTCTAGATTTCCCGTTTCACTGGGAATATCACGGATTTCCCCCATTTCAGAGGGAATTTCAATGGATTTCCCCCCGGTTGCAGCAGGAATCTCTTCCCATCCCCTCTCCCGTTCCCTCATCCCTTTCCCTCTGTCCCAGGGTCCCCGATTCCCTTTTCCTGTCTCCTCTCCCCATTTTCCCGGGATCCTGATGGCATTCCCGGGGCTGTATCCATGCCTTTGTGCTCAGGCCGAGCTTCCCGAGCTGGCGCCGCTGGGAACGGCGGCTCCAAGGGCTTTGGGGGCATCCAATTTGGGATGAGAACCCCAAAATCTGGGATGGGAGCCCCAAAAATTTGGGATGAGAAGGTTTAGGGTAGGAAGTCTAAAAACTTGAGCCTGGCACCTTAAAACTTGTGCCTGGAACCCAAAAAATTTGGGATGAGAAGAGTTAGGGTAGGAAGCCAAAAACTTGGGCCTGGAACCCCAAAAATTTGGGATGAGAACAGCAAAAATTTGGGATGAGAACCCCCAAAATTTGGGATGAATAGGGTTAGGATAGAGAACCCCAAAAATTTGGGCCTGGAACCCCAAATATTTGGGATGAGAACGCCCAAAAATAGGGCCTGGAACCCCAAAAATTTGGGAAGAGAAGGGTTAGGGTAGAGAACCCCAAAAATTTGAGCCTGGAACCCCAAAAATTGAAGATAAAAAAACCCCAAAATTTGGGCCTGGAACCCCAGAAAAAAATTTGGGATGAGAAGGGTTAGGGTAGGGACCCCAAAAATTTGGCCCTGAACCCCCCCAAAATTATACAGAGTCTAGAACCCCCAAACCCGAGTCTAGAACCCGAGTCTAGAACGCTAGAACCTGAGCCTAGAACCGGATCTAGAACCCTAGAACCTGATCTAGAACCTGATCTAGAACCTGATCTAGAACGTGATCTAGAACCCGATCTAGAACCCTAGAACGTGATCTAGAAACGTGATCTAGAACCCGATCTAGAACCGGATCTAGAACCCTAGAACGTGATCTAGAACGTGATCTAGAACCCTAGAACGTGATCTAGAACGTGATCTAGAACGTAATCTAGAACCGGATCTAGAACCCTAGAGCGTGAGTCTAGAACCTGATCTAGAACCTTAGAACGTTATCTAGAACCCTAGAACGTGAGTCTAGAACCCGAATCTAGAACCCCAAAGTTCGAGTCAAGAACCTCAAAACTTGAGTTTAGAACCCCAAAATCCGAGTCTGGGATCCCAAATTCCGAGTCTGGAACCCCGAAACCACCGAGCCTAGAGCCCCAAAACCTGAGTATGGAACCTTGCAAATTCGGAGTCTGGAACCTCAAAATTCTGTGTCTGGAAGCCCAGAACTCCGAGTCTAGAACCAAAAAAACGGAGTATGTAACCTGGAAAATTCTGCGTCTAAAAGCCCAAAAATTTGGGATGAGAAGGGTTAGGGGAGGAAGCCAAAACTTTGGGCCTGGAAGCCCCAAAATTTGGGCCTGGAGCCTTGAAAATTTGGTATGAGAAGGGTTAGGGTAGGAACCCCAAAAATTTGGGCCTGGAACCCCAAAAATTTGGGATGAGAACCCCAAAAATTTGGGATGAGAAGGGTTAGGGGAGGAAGCCAAAACTTTGGGCCTGGAACCCCCAAAATTTGGGCCTGGAGCCTTGAAAATTTGGTATGAGAAGGGTTAGGGTAGGAACCCCAAAAATTTGGGATGAGAACACCAAAAATTTGGGATGAGAACCCCAAAAATTTGGGATGAGAAGGGTTAGGGTGGGATGCCCAAAAATTTGGGCCTGGAACCACAAAAATTGAAGATAAAAACCCCAAATATTTGTGATGAGAACCCCAAAAAATCAGGCCTGGAACCCCAAACACTGAAAATAAAAACCCCAAAAATGTGGGCCTAGAACGCCAAAACTTTGGGATGAGAACAGCAAAAATTTGGGCCTGGAACCCCCAAAATTTGGGCTTGGAACCTGAAAACAGAGTCTAGAACCCCAAAAACCAGGGAGGGAGGAAGGGAGGGAGGGAGGGAGGGAGGGAGGAAGGAAGGGAGGAAGGGAGGAAGGGAGGAAGGAAGGAAGGAAGGAAGGAAGGAAGGAAGGAAGGAAGGAAGGAAGGAAGGAAGGAAGGAAGGAAGGAAGGAAGGAAGGAAGGAAGGAAGGAAGGAAGGAAGGAAGGAAGGAAGGAAGGAAGGAAGGAAGGAAGGAAGGAAGGAAGGAGGGAAGGAGGGAAGGAGGGAAGGAGGGAAGGAGGGAAGGAGGGAAGGAGGGAAGGAGGGAAGGAGGGAAGGAGGGAAGGAGGGAAGGAAGGAAGGAAGGAAGGAAGGAAGGAAGGAAGGAAGGAAGGAAGGAAGGAAGGAAGGAAGGAAGGAAGGAAGGAAGGAAGGAAGGAAGGAAGGAAGGAAGGAAGGAAGGAAGGAAGGAAGGAAGGAAGGAAGGAATATGTGGGGTGGGAAAGGCCTGGATTGGCTCCCACTGTGGCTTTTGAGGTTTCAGTGAATTAAAGCAACAAATTGTCCATTTGAGTGAAACCCACCCTGCAAATCCCAGTCCCGGGGGATCCCGAGCCAAAATCCCAGCGGCAGAAAAATCAGTTTTTCTTGGAGCAAATCCAGCGAATTCCAGAGCTTTTCCCCTCCCCTTGGCAAAAGCCTTTTCTCCCTGTTTTTATTTTGTTTATTTTTTTTGGCTCAATTGTTCCCGATCTCTTTTCTGAGGGGTGGGGATGAGGAGATTGGGCCAGGATTTAGGGAGAGAGGGACGCGCTCCCTGCCAGGTTTTTTCTGGGAAAAAAACCCCTGGAATCCGGAGGTAAAATCTGGTATTTTGATAATGAAAGCGCAGCCCTTTTCCAGAGAATTCCTCCGGCCTAATTGGATCTGCTTTCCCTGTTCCCGTGCGCTCCTTGTTTGGTTATTTCTGGAAAACATCTGTCCGAGGCCTGGTGGCTCCCTGAACTGGGAATTCAGGGAAAATCTTGGGAATTTTCTTGGGGAAAAACATCCAAATCCTGGGCACCCTCTGGGGGGGACAGGAGCCCCCAGCAGGGCAGGGAAAAACCCCAATTCCGTGGGAAAAATATGGAATTTTCTGGGCTGGAAAAGAAATTGTCCTCCCCCCCCGAGCGGTGCTGGGATAAAGGCAGGGATGGATTTTCCAGGTGAAAAACGGGATCGGTCCCAGCGCTGCCTCAGCTGTGATTAATCTGGGTAATTAATCCAATTAATGAATTAGTTAATCCCGGGGGTGGGACACGGGTGAGGCTGAGCTCTTCCAGGCCGGTGGCGTCATGGCTTTGGAGGTTTCCATCCTCTCCCGCGGATTTCATGGATTTGGGGAAGTTTTTCCTCCCTTTTCCCACTCCTGGGCTGGAGCTGAGGGAATTGGAGCCGAATTCCAGAGGGAATCTCCCGATTCCTGGGATCCGGCCCCAGCTGCGGGCACAGCCCAGCTGCAAATCCCGGGATTTACGGGGTGGGAAAGGGCCGGGATCCCTGGAATTCCCAGGATTTGGGATTCCAGCGGTGGCAGCTGGAAATCAGCTGGATCCTACCTGGAGCAATCCCGGCAATTCCTCCTCCCTGTGCCCGGCACAGCCCCAGATCCCAAACCCCGCTGGGCTTTTCGGGGAATTTTTGGAAGTCCAAAGAAGCCATGTCCAAATGCTGGGAGGAATTTCAATGGATTTTCCACATTTCACTGGGAATTTCTCTGGATTTCCCCCATTTCAGTGGGAATTTCGCTGGATTTTCCCCATTTCACTGGGAATTTCTCTAGATTTCCCCTGTTTCACTGGGAATATCACTGATTTCCCCCATTTCAGAGGGAATTTCAATGGATTTCCCCCCGGTTGCAGCAGGAATCTCTTCCCATCCCCTCTCCCATTCCCTCATCCCTTTCCCTCTGTCCCAGGGTCCCCGATTCCCTTTTCCTGTCTCCTCTCCCCATTTTCCCGGGATCCTGATGGCATTCCCGGGGCTGTATCCATGCCTTTGTGCTCAGGCCGAGCTTCCCGAGCTGGCGCCGCTGGGAACGGCGGCTCCAAGGGCTTTGGGGGCATCCAATTTGGGATGAGAACCCCAAAATCTGGGATGGGAGCCCCAAAAATTTGGGATGAGAAGGTTTAGGGTAGGAAGTCTAAAAACTTGAGCCTGGCACCTTAAAACTTGTGCCTGGAACCCAAAAAATTTGGGATGAGAAGAGTTAGGGTAGGAAGCCAAAAACTTGGGCCTGGAACCCCAAAAATTTGGGATGAGAACAGCAAAAATTTGGGATGAGAACCCCCAAAATTTGGGATGAATAGGGTTAGGATAGAGAACCCCAAAAGTTTGGGCCTGGAACCCCAAATATTTGGGATGAGAACGCCCAAAAATAGGGCCTTGAACCCCAAAAATTTGGGAAGAGAAGGGTTAGGGTAGAGAACCCCAAAAATTTGGGCCTGGAACCCCAAAAATTGAAGATAAAAAACCCCAAAATTTGGGCCTGGAACCCCAGAAAAAAATTTGGGATGAGAAGGGTTAGGGTAGGGACCCCAAAAATTTGGCCCTGAACCCCCCCAAATTATACAGAGTCTAGAACCCCCCAACCCGAGTCTAGAACCCGAGTCTAGAACGCTAGAACCTGAGCCTAGAACCGGATCTAGAACCCAATCTAGAACCCGATCTAGAACCTGATCTAGAACCCGACGTAGAACCTGATCTAGAACCGGATCTAGAACCGGATCTAGAACCCAAGAACGTGATCTAGAACGTGATCTAGAACCCGATCTAGAACCCAATCTAGAACCCTAGAACGTGGTCTAGAACCTGATCTAGAACCTTAGAACCCGATCTAGAACCCTAGAACGTGAGTCTAGAACCCGAATCTAGAACCCCAAAGTTCGAGTCAAGAACCTCAAAACTTGAGTTTAGAACCCCAAAAATCGAGTCTGGGACCCCAAATTCCGAGTCTGGAACCCCGAAACCCCCGAGCCTAGAGCCCCAAAACCTGAGTATGGAACCTTGCAAATTCGGAGTCTGGAACCTCAAAATTCTGTGTCTGGAAGCCCAGAACTCCGAGTCTAGAACCAAAAAAACGGAGTATGTAACCTGGAAAATTCTGCGTCTAAAAGCCCAACAATTTGGGATGAGAAGGGTTAGGGTAGGAACCCCAAAAATTTGGGCCTGGAACCCCAAAAATTTGGGATGAGAACACCAAAAAATTGGGCCTGGGACCCCAAAAAATTTGGGATGAGAAGGGTTAGGGTAGGAACCCCAAAAATTTGGCCCTGGAAAACCAAAAATTTGGGATGAGAACCCCAAAAATTTGGGATGAGAAGGGTTAGGGTAGGATGCCCAAAAATTTGGGCCTGGAACCACAAAAATTGAAGATAAAAACCCCAAATATTTGTGATGAGAACCCCAAAAAATCAGGCCTGGAACCTGTCGTGGTTTTGAACCAGTAATTAACAAACAAGGGGGAAAAAAGAATTATTATTTTTCTGCTGTGAGATATGGATTAAAATAAGAGCAAACTAGGCATAAAACTTAAAAGGAATAAAGAGAAGTTTATTGACAAACTACAAGAATAAGAACACCAGAATAAACTTTTAGAAAAACCTTTTCATTTCTTACTGCTCACTATTCTTTTGTTCACATGACAACAGAGACAAAAACTCTATAATTTTGATGGTTTAAACAGTTCTAATTCTTTTTATAGTCTTTTCCTCAGTTTCTGTAGAGAAACAGAAGTTCCTTTCTGTTAATTTATGGAGTTTTTCACAAGAAAACTATTTTGTTATAGTTTCTCGTTCTTCTGATATCAGCTGCTCAGAGCTGTTATTATCAGAGCCCACCCCTCCTATTCCACATCACTCTGAAATGTTATAGGTCATTAGTTTGGGGATAGTATTTTTAAGGATAAGTGAGTCAAAGGCAAAAAGGTATTCTTCATCTGCTCCTGTGAGCTTCACTAGAAAACAGTTTTCTCATTGCCTCTCAAGGCTTCAAATCTCCCAGCACTTCACTATACCACAATTACTCCACTTTTTACTCAAATTTACACTTTGAACACTTTATTCCTCCCCATACTCTATTATGAATTAAAGGAGTTCTTTTCAGGACTTCATTGTCTATTTCCATAGTTTTAACAGAAAGATATTTCAGCTTAATTAAAGCATCTTCTTAATTCTCTACCTTTCTTGAAGTTTTCTTTTCTTTCTTACCACTAGTAGTTTATAAAGTCTCTTTTCATGTGGATCACTCTCCTTTTCTCTTTCTGGACGAAAAGATTAATCCGCAAGTTTCATCTGGATAAGAAAGAGTTAAAATCTTGCCCAGGCTTTTGTAGATGGTTCTGTGATTTCTGCCGGAGCAGCAGCTAGAGCTGTCTTTGATAGAAGATTCTTCATGGCTGCTCTGCAGTGTGGTTGCTGTCTCAGCCTGCCGCAGGTCCAAAGCTTTTCTTCTTTATTCGGCAGTTTTCTGGTAAATTCTATCACAGCAAAACCTGCAGCTAAGCCAGGAACCGGCCTGGCCCGGCTCAGCCCGGGGTAAGCCCCCGCCGGCCCCCATCTCCCAGGCGGGAGAACGGCAGGCCCAGCTCGGCCCCCCCACCCAGGCCGCATGGCCTGGGCAGAGAACGGGAGGCCAGCCGGAGCCCCGCCACTCTTCACAGCCAGGAAACAGAGAAGCCCTACAGACTTCTGGGTGTACACTTTAAGGTGGGGTTCACAAGTTGATTCTACTTTTCAATGGCTAAAACTGCTGTCAATTCTCAGCAATGACCGATAATTGGTCAAGAGAAAAGACTCCCAGGAGACCCCAGCAACTTTAACTTTCTTAAAGGTAAAGGAACTCTATGACAGAACCCCAAACACTGAAAATAAAAACCCCAAAAATGTGGGCCTGGAACGCCAAAACTTTGGGATGAGAACAGCAAAAATTTGGGCCTGGAACCCCCAAAATTTGGGCTTGGAACCTGAAAACAGAGTCTAGAACCCCAAAAACCAGGGAGGGAGGAAGGGAGGAAGGGAGGAAGGGAGGAAGGGAGGGAGGGAGGGAGGGAGGGAGGGAGGGAGGGAGGGAGGGAGGGAGGGAGGGAGGGAGGGAGGAAGGAAGGAAGGAAGGAAGGAAGGAAGGAAGGAAGGAAGGAAGGAAGGAAGGAAGGAAGGAAGGAAGGAAGGAAGGAAGGAAGGAAGGAAGGAAGGAAGGAAGGAAGGAAGGAAGGAAGGAAGGAAGGAAGGAAGGAAGGAAGGAAGGAAGGAAGGAAGGAAGGAAGGAAGGAAGGAAGGAAGGAAGGAAGGAAGGAAGGAAGGAAGGAAGGAAGGAAGGAAGGAATATGTGGGGTGGGAAAGGCCTGGATTGGCTCCCACTGTGGCTTTTGAGGTTTCAGTGAATTAAAGCAACAAATTGTCCATTTGAGTGAAACCCACCCTGCAAATCCCAGTCCCGGGGGATCCCGAGCCAAAATCCCAGCGGCAGAAAAATCAGTTTTTCTTGGAGCAAATCCAGCGAATTCCAGAGCTTTTCCCCTCCCCTTGGCAAAAGCCTTTTCTCCCTGTTTTTATTTTGTTTATTTTTTTTGGCTCAATTGTTCCCGATCTCTTTTCTGAGGGGTGGGGATGAGGAGATTGGGCCAGGATTTAGGGAGAGAGGGACGCGCTCCCTGCCAGGTTTTTTCTGGGAAAAAGACCCCTGGAATCCGGAGGTAAAATCTGGTATTTTGATAATGAAAGCGCAGCCCTTTTCCAGAGAATTCCTCCGGCCTAATTGGATCTGCTTTCCCTGTTCCCATGCGCTCCTTGTTTGGTTATTTCTGGAAAACATCTGTCCGAGGCCTGGTGGCTCCCTGAACTGGGAATTCAGGGAAAATCTTGGGAATTTTCTTGGGGAAAAACATCCAAATCCTGGGCACCCTCTGGGGGGGACAGGAGCCCCCAGCAGGGCAGGGAAAAACCCCAATTCCGTGGGAAAAATATGGAATTTTCTGGGCTGGAAAAGAAATTGTCCTCCCCCCCCGAGCGGTGCTGGGATAAAGGCAGGGATGGATTTTCCAGGTGAAAAACGGGATTGGTCCCAGCGCTGCCTCAGCTGTGATTAATCTGGGTAATTAATCCAATTAATGAATTAGTTAATCTTGGGGGTGGGACACGGGTGAGGCTGAGCTCTTCCAGGCCAGTGGCGTCATGGCTTTGGAGGTTTCCATCCTCTCCCGCGGATTTCATGGATTTGGGGAAGTTTTTCCTCCCTTTTCCCACTCCTGGGCTGGAGCTGAGGGAATTGGAGCCGAATTCCAGAGGGAATCTCCCGATTCCTGGGATCCGGCCCCAGCTGCGGGCACAGCCCAGCTGCAAATCCCGGGATTTACGGGGTGGGAAAGGGCCGGGATCCCTGGAATTCCCAGGATTTGGGATTCCAGCGGTGGCAGCTGGAAATCAGCTGGATCCTACCTGGAGCAATCCTGGCAATTCCTCCTCCCTGTGCCCGGCACAGCCCCAGATCCCAAACCCCGCTGGGCTTTTCGGGGAATTTTTGGAAGTCCAAAGAAGCCATGTCCAAATGCTGGGAGGAATTTCAATGGATTTTCCACATTTCACTGGGAATTTCTCTGGATTTCCCCCATTTCAGTGGGAATTTCGCTGGATTTTCCCCATTTCACTGGGAATTTCTCTAGATTTCCCCTGTTTCACTGGGAATATCACTGATTTCCCCCATTTCAGAGGGAATTTCAATGGATTTCCCCCCGGTTGCAGCAGGAATCTCTTCCCATCCCCTCTCCCGTTCCCTCATCCCTTTCCCTCTGTCCCAGGGTCCCCGATTCCCTTTTCCTGTCTCCTCTCCCCATTTTCCCGGGATCCTGATGGCATTCCCGGGGCTGTATCCATGCCTTTGTGCTCAGGCCGAGCTTCCCGAGCTGGCGCCGCTGGGAACGGCGGCTCCAAGGGCTTTGGGGGCATCCAATTTGGGATGAGAACCCCAAAATCTGGGATGGGAGCCCCAAAAATTTGGGATGAGAAGGTTTAGGGTAGGAAGTCTAAAAACTTGAGCCTGGCACCTTAAAACTTGTGCCTGGAACCCAAAAAATTTGGGATGAGAAGAGTTAGGGTAGGAAGCCAAAAACTTGGGCCTGGAACCCCAAAAATTTGGGATGAGAACAGCAAAAATTTGGGATGAGAACCCCAGAAAAAAATTTGGGATGAGAAGGGTTAGGGTAGGGACCCCAAAAATTTGGCCCTGAACCCCCCCAAAATTATACAGAGTCTAGAACCCCCCAACCCGAGTCTAGAACCCGAGTCTAGAACGCTAGAACCTGAGCCTAGAACCGGATCTAGAACCCTAGAACCGGATCTAGAACCCGATCTAGAACCAGGCCTAGAACCAGGCCTAGAACCTGATCTAGAACCCGATCTAGAACCCTAGAACGTGATCTAGAACGTGATCTAGAACCAGGCCTAGAACCTGATCTAGAACCGGATCTAGAATCCTAGAACGTGATCTAGAACCTGATCTAGAACGTGATCTGGAACCGGATCCAGAACCCTAGACCGTGATCTAGAACCTGATCTAGAACCTTAGAACCCGATCTAGAACCCTAGAACGTGAGTCTAGAACCCGAATCTAGAACCCCAAAGTTCGAGTCAAGAACCTCAAAACTTGAGTTTAGAACCCCAAAATTCGAGTCTGGGACCCCAAATTCCGAGTCTGGAACCCCGAAACCACCGAGCCTAGAGCCCCAAAACCTGAGTATGGAACCTTGCAAATTCGGAGTCTGGAACCTCCAAATTCTGTGTCTGGAAGCCCAGAACTCCGAGTCTAGAACCAAAAAAACGGAGTATGTAACCTGGAAAATTCTGCGTCTAAAAGCCCAACAATTTGGGATGAGAAGGGTTAGGGTAGGAACCCCAAAAATTTGGGCCTGGAACCCCAAAAATTTGGGATGAGAACACCAAAAAATTGGGCCTGGGACCCCAAAAAATTTGGGATGAGGAGGATTAGGGTAGGAACCCCAAAAATTTGGCCCTGGAAAACCAAAAATTTGGGATGAGAACCCCAAAAATTTGGGATGAGAAGGGTTAGGGTAGGATGCCCAAAAATTTGGGCCTGGAACCACAAAAATTGAAGATAAAAACCCCAAATATTTGTGATGAGAACCCCAAAAAATCAGGCCTGGAACCTGTCGTGGTTTTGAACCAGTAATTAACAAACAAGGGGGAAAAAAGAATTATTATTTTTCTGCTGTGAGATATGGATTAAAATAAGAGCAAACTAGGCATAAAACTTAAAAGGAATAAAGAGAAGTTTATTGACAAACTACAAGAATAAGAACACCAGAATAAACTTTTAGAAAAACCTTTTCATTTCTTACTGCTCACTATTCTTTTGTTCACATGACAACAGAGACAAAAACTCTATAATTTTGATGGTTTAAACAGTTCTAATTCTTTTTATAGTCTTTTCCTCAGTTTCTGTAGAGAAACAGAAGTTCCTTTCTGTTAATTTATGGAGTTTTTCACAAGAAAACTATTTTGTTATAGTTTCTCTTTCTTCTGATATCAGCTGCTCAGAGCTGTTATTATCAGAGCCCACCCCTCCTATTCCACATCACTCTGAAATGTTATAGGTCATTAGTTTGGGGATAGTATTTTTAAGGATAAGTGAGTCAAAGGCAAAAAGGTATTCTTCATCTGCTCCTGTGAGCTTCACTAGAAAACAGTTTTCTCATTGCCTCTCAAGGCTTCAAATCTCCCAGCACTTCACTATACCACAATTACTCCACTTTTTACTCAAATTTACACTTTGAACACTTTATTCCTCCCCATACTCTATTATGAATTAAAGGAGTTCTTTTCAGGACTTCATTGTCTATTTCCATAGTTTTAACAGAAAGATATTTCAGCTTAATTAAAGCATCTTCTTAATTCTCTACCTTTCTCGAAGTTTTCTTTTCTTTCTTACCACTAGTAGTTTATAAAGTCTCTTTTCATGTGGATCACTCTCCTTTTCTCTTTCTGGACGAAAAGATTAATCCGCAAGTTTCATCTGGATAAGAAAGAGTTAAAATCTTGCCCAGGCTTTTGTAGATGGTTCTGTGATTTCTGCCGGAGCAGCAGCTAGAGCTGTCTTTGATAGAAGATTCTTCATGGCTGCTCTGCAGTGTGGTTGCTGTCTCAGCCTGCCGCAGGTCCAAAGCTTTTCTTCTTTATTCGGCAGTTTTCTGGTAAATTCTATCACAGCAAAACCTGCAGCTAAGCCAGGAACCGGCCTGGCCCGGCTCAGCCCGGGGTAAGCCCCCGCCGGCCCCCATCTCCCAGGCGGGAGAACGGCAGGCCCAGCTCGGCCCCCCCACCCAGGCCGCATGGCCTGGGCAGAGAACGGGAGGCCAGCCGGAGCTCCGCCACTCTTCACAGCCAGGAAACAGAGAAGCCCTACAGACTTCTGGGTGTACACTTTAAGGTGGGGTTCACAAGTTGATTCTACTTTTCAATGGCTAAAACTGCTGTCAATTCTCAGCAATGACCGATAATTGGTCAAGAGAAAAGACTCCCAGGAGACCCCAGCAACTTTAACTTTCTTAAAGGTAAAGGAACTCTATGACAGAACCCCAAACACTGAAAATAAAAACCCCAAAAATGTGGGCCTGGAACGCCAAAACTTTGGGATGAGAACAGCAAAAATTTGGGCCTGGAACCCCCAAAATTTGGGCTTGGAACCTGAAAACAGAGTCTAGAACCCCAAAAACCAGGGAGGGAGGGTGGGAGGGAGGGAGGGAGGGAGGGAGGAAGGGAGGAAGGGAGGGAGGAAGGGAGGGAGGGAGGGAGGGAGGGAGGGAGGGAGGGAGGGAGGGAGGGAGGGAGGGAGGGAGGAAGGAAGGAAGGAAGGAAGGAAGGAAGGAAGGAAGGAAGGAAGGAAGGAAGGAAGGAAGGAAGGAAGGAAGGAAGGAAGGAAGGAAGGAAGGAAGGAAGGAAGGAAGGAAGGAAGGAAGGAAGGAAGGAAGGAAGGAAGGAAGGAAGGAAGGAAGGAAGGAAGGAAGGAAGGAAGGAAGGAAGGAAGGAAGGAAGGAAGGAAGGAAGGAAGGAAGGAAGGAAGGAAGGAAGGAAGGAAGGAAGGAAGGAAGGAAGGAAGGAAGGAAGGAAGGAAGGAAGGAAGGAAGTGGCGGAAGGAATATGTGGGGTGGGAAAGGCCTGGATTGGCTCCCACTGTGGCTTTTGAGGTTTCAGTGAATTAAAGCAACAAATTGTCCATTTGAGTGAAACCCACCCTGCAAATCCCAGTCCCGGGGGATCCCGAGCCAAAATCCCAGCGGCAGAAAAATCAGTTTTTCTTGGAGCAAATCCAGCGAATTCCAGAGCTTTTCCCCTCCCCTTGGCAAAAGCCTTTTCTCCCTGTTTTTATTTTGTTTATTTTTTTTGGCTCAATTGTTCCCGATCTCTTTTCTGAGGGGTGGGGATGAGGAGATTGGGCCAGGATTTAGGGAGAGAGGGACGCGCTCCCTGCCAGGTTTTTTCTGGGAAAAAAACCCCTGGAATCCGGAGGTAAAATCTGGTATTTTGATAATGAAAGCGCAGCCCTTTTCCAGAGAATTCCTCCGGCCTAATTGGATCTGCTTTCCCTGTTCCCGTGCGCTCCTTGTTTGGTTATTTCTGGAAAACATCTGTCCGAGGCCTGGTGGCTCCCTGAACTGGGAATTCAGGGAAAATCTTGGGAATTTTCTTGGGGAAAAACATCCAAATCCTGGGCACCCTCTGGGGGGGACAGGAGCCCCCAGCAGGGCAGGGAAAAACCCCAATTCCGTGGGAAAAATATGGAATTTTCTGGGCTGGAAAAGAAATTTTCCTCCCCCCCCGAGCGGTGCTGGGATAAAGGCAGGGATGGATTTTCCAGGTGAAAAATGGGATCGGTCCCAGCGCTGCCTCAGCTGTGATTAATCTGGGTAATTAATCCAATTAATGAATTAGTTAATCCCGGGGGTGGGACACGGGTGAGGCTGAGCTCTTCCAGGCCAGTGGCGTCATGGCTTTGGAGGTTTCCATCCTCTCCCGCGGATTTCATGGATTTGGGGAAGTTTTTCCTCCCTTTTCCCACTCCTGGGCTGGAGCTGAGGGAATTGGAGCCGAATTCCAGAGGGAATCTCCCGATTCCTGGGATCCGGCCCCAGCTGCGGGCACAGCCCAGCTGCAAATCCCGGGATTTACGGGGTGGGAAAGGGCCGGGATCCCTGGAATTCCCAGGATTTGGGATTCCAGCGGTGGCAGCTGGAAATCAGCTGGATCCTACCTGGAGCAATCCTGGCAATTCCTCCTCCCTGTGCCCGGCACAGCCCCAGATCCCAAACCCCGCTGGGCTTTTCGGGGAATTTTTGGAAGTCCAAAGAAGCCATGTCCAAATGCTGGGAGGAATTTCAATGGATTTTCCACATTTCACTGGGAATTTCTCTGGATTTCCCCCATTTCAGTGGGAATTTCGCTGGATTTTCCCCATTTCACTGGGAATTTCTCTAGATTTCCCCTGTTTCACTGGGAATATCACTGATTTCCCCCATTTCAGAGGGAATTTCAATGGATTTCCCCCCGGTTGCAGCAGGAATCTCTTCCCATCCCCTCTCCCGTTCCCTCATCCCTTTCCCTCTGTCCCAGGGTCCCCGATTCCCTTTTCCTGTCTCCTCTCCCCATTTTCCCGGGATCCTGATGGCATTCCCGGGGCTGTATCCATGCCTTTGTGCTCAGGCCGAGCTTCCCGAGCTCGCGCCGCTGGGAATGGCGGCTCCAAGGGCTTTGGGGGCATCCAATTTGGGATGAGAACCCCAAAATCTGGGATGGGAGCCCCAAAAATTTGGGATGAGAAGGTTTAGGGTAGGAAGTCTAAAAACTTGAGCCTGGAACCTTAAAACTTGTGCCTGGAACCCAAAAAATTTGGGATGAGAAGAGTTAGGGTAGGAACCCAAAAATTTGGGCCTGGAACCCCAAAAATTGAAGATAAAAAACCCCAAAATTTGGGCCTGGAACCCCAGAAAAAAATTTGGGATGAGAAGGGTTAGGGTAGGGACCCCAAAAATTTGGCCCTGAACCCCCCCAAAATTATACAGAGTCTAGAACCCCCCCAACCCGAGTCTAGAACCCGAGTCTAGAACGCTAGAACCTGAGCCTAGAACCGGATCTAGAACCCTAGAACCTGATCTAGAACCTGATCTAGAACCCGACCTAGAACCTGATCTAGAACCGGATCTAGAACCGGCTCTAGAACCCTAGAACGTGATCTAGAACGTGATCTAGAACCCAATCTAGAACCCTAGAACGTGATCTAGAACGTGATCTAGAACCAGGCCTAGAACCTGATCTAGAATTGGATCTAGAATCCTAGAACGTGATCTAGAACCTGATCTAGAACGTGATCTGGAACCGGATCCAGAACCCTAGACCGTGATCTAGAACCTGATCTAGAACCTTAGAACCCGATCTAGAACCCTAGAACGTGAGTCTAGAACCTGATCTAGAACCTTAGAACCCGATCTAGAACCCTAGAACGTGAGTCTAGAACCCGAATCTAGAACCCCAAAGTTCGAGTCAAGAACCTCAAAACTTGAGTTTAGAACCCCAAAATTCGAGTCTGGGACCCCAAATTCCGAGTCTGGAACCCCGAAACCACCGAGCCTAGAGCCCCAAAACCTGAGTATGGAACCTTGCAAATTCGGAGTCTGGAACCTCAAAATTCTGTGTCTGGAAGCCCAGAACTCCGAGTCTAGAACCAAAAAAACGGAGTATGTAACCTGGAAAATTCTGCGTCTAAAAGCCCAACAATTTGGGATGAGAAGGGTTAGGGTAGGAACCCCAAAACTTTGGGCCTGGAACCCCAAAAATTTGGGATGAGAACACCAAAAAATTGGGCCTGGGACCCCAAAAAATTTGGGATGAGGAGGATTAGGGTAGGAACCCCAAAAATTTGGCCCTGGAAAACCAAAAATTTGGGATGAGAACCCCAAAAATTTGGGATGAGAAGGGTTAGGGTAGGATGCCCAAAAATTTGGGCCTGGAACCACAAAAATTGAAGATAAAAACCCCAAATATTTGTGATGAGAACCCCAAAAAATCAGGCCTGGAACCTGTCGTGGTTTTGAACCAGTAATTAACAAACAAGGGGGAAAAAAGAATTATTATTTTTCTGCTGTGAGATATGGATTAAAATAAGAGCAAACTAGGCATAAAACTTAAAAGGAATAAAGAGAAGTTTATTGACAAACTACAAGAATAAGAACACCAGAATAAACTTTTAGAAAAACCTTTTCATTTCTTACTGCTCACTATTCTTTTGTTCACATGACAACAGAGACAAAAACTCTATAATTTTGATGGTTTAAACAGTTCTAATTCTTTTTATAGTCTTTTCCTCAGTTTCTGTAGAGAAACAGAAGTTCCTTTCTGTTAATTTATGGAGTTTTTCACAAGAAAACTATTTTGTTATAGTTTCTCGTTCTTCTGATATCAGCTGCTCAGAGCTGTTATTATCAGAGCCCACCCCTCCTATTCCACATCACTCTGAAATGTTATAGGTCATTAGTTTGGGGATAGTATTTTTAAGGATAAGTGAGTCAAAGGCAAAAAGGTATTCTTCATCTGCTCCTGTGAGCTTCACTAGAAAACAGTTTTCTCATTGCCTCTCAAGGCTTCAAATCTCCCAGCACTTCACTATACCACAATTACTCCACTTTTTACTCAAATTTACACTTTGAACACTTTATTCCTCCCCATACTCTATTATGAATTAAAGGAGTTCTTTTCAGGACTTCATTGTCTATTTCCATAGTTTTAACAGAAAGATATTTCAGCTTAATTAAAGCATCTTCTTAATTCTCTACCTTTCTTGAAGTTTTCTTTTCTTTCTTACCACTAGTAGTTTATAAAGTCTCTTTTCATGTGGATCACTCTCCTTTTCTCTTTCTGGACGAAAAGATTAATCCGCAAGTTTCATCTGGATAAGAAAGAGTTAAAATCTTGCCCAGGCTTTTGTAGATGGTTCTGTGATTTCTGCCGGAGCAGCAGCTAGAGCTGTCTTTGATAGAAGATTCTTCATGGCTGCTCTGCAGTGTGGTTGCTGTCTCAGCCTGCCGCAGGTCCAAAGCTTTTCTTCTTTATTCGGCAGTTTTCTGGTAAATTCTATCACAGCAAAACCTGCAGCTAAGCCAGGAACCGGCCTGGCCCGGCTCAGCCCGGGGTAAGCCCCCGCCGGCCCCCATCTCCCAGGCGGGAGAACGGCAGGCCCAGCTCGGCCCCCCCACCCAGGCCGCATGGCCTGGGCGGAGAACGGGAGGCCAGCCGGAGCTCCGCCACTCTTCACAGCCAGGAAACAGAGAAGCCCTACAGACTTCTGGGTGTACACTTTAAGGTGGGGTTCACAAGTTGATTCTACTTTTCAATGGCTAAAACTGCTGTCAATTCTCAGCAATGACCGATAATTGGTCAAGAGAAAAGACTCCCAGGAGACCCCAGCAACTTTAACTTTCTTAAAGGTAAAGGAACTCTATGACAGAACCCCAAACACTGAAAATAAAAACCCCAAAAATGTGGGCCTGGAACGCCAAAACTTTGGGATGAGAACAGCAAAAATTTGGGCCTGGAACCCCCAAAATTTGGGCTTGGAACCTGAAAACAGAGTCAAGAACCCCAAAAACCAGGGAGGGAGGGAGGAAGGGAGGAAGGGAGGAAGGGAGGGAGGGAGGGAGGGAGGGAGGGAGGGAGGGAGGGAGGGAGGGAGGGAGGGAGGGAGGGAGGGAGGGAGGGAGGGAGGGAGGGAGGGAGGGAGGGAGGAAGGAAGGAAGGAAGGAAGGAAGGAAGGAAGGAAGGAAGGAAGGAAGGAAGGAAGGAAGGAAGGAAGGAAGGAAGGAAGGAAGGAAGGAAGGAAGGAAGGAAGGAAGGAAGGAAGGAAGGAAGGAAGGAAGGAAGGAAGGAAGGAAGGAAGGAAGGAAGGAAGGAAGGAAGGAAGGAAGGAAGGAAGGAAGGAAGGAAGGAAGGAAGGAAGGAAGGAAGTGGCGGAAGGAATATGTGGGGTGGGAAAGGCCTGGATTGGCTCCCACTGTGGCTTTTGAGGTTTCAGTGAATTAAAGCAACAAATTGTCCATTTGAGTGAAACCCACCCTGCAAATCCCAGTCCCGGGGGATCCCGAGCCAAAATCCCAGCGGCAGAAAAATCAGTTTTTCTTGGAGCAAATCCAGCGAATTCCAGAGCTTTTCCCCTCCCCTTGGCAAAAGCCTTTTCTCCCTGTTTTTATTTTGTTTATTTTTTTTGGCTCAATTGTTCCCGATCTCTTTTCTGAGGGGTGGGGATGAGGAGATTGGGCCAGGATTTAGGGAGAGAGGGACGCGCTCCCTGCCAGGTTTTTTCTGGGAAAAAAACCCCTGGAATCCGGAGGTAAAATCTGGTATTTTGATAATGAAAGCGCAGCCCTTTTCCAGAGAATTCCTCCGGCCTAATTGGATCTGCTTTCCCTGTTCCCGTGCGCTCCTTGTTTGGTTATTTCTGGAAAACATCTGTCCGAGGCCTGGTGGCTCCCTGAACTGGGAATTCAGGGAAAATCTTGGGAATTTTCTTGGGGAAAAACATCCAAATCCTGGGCACCCTCTGGGGGGGACAGGAGCCCCCAGCAGGGCAGGGAAAAACCCCAATTCCGTGGGAAAAATATGGAATTTTCTGGGCTGGAAAAGAAATTGTCCTCCCCCCCCGAGCGGTGCTGGGATAAAGGCAGGGATGGATTTTCCAGGTGAAAAATGGGATCGGTCCCAGCGCTGCCTCAGCTGTGATTAATCTGGGTAATTAATCCAATTAATGAATTAGTTAATCCCGGGGGTGGGACACGGGTGAGGCTGAGCTCTTCCAGGCCAGTGGCGTCATGGCTTTGGAGGTTTCCATCCTCTCCCGCGGATTTCATGGATTTGGGGAAGTTTTTCCTCCCTTTTCCCACTCCTGGGCTGGAGCTGAGGGAATTGGAGCCGAATTCCAGAGGGAATCTCCCGATTCCTGGGATCCGGCCCCAGCTGCGGGCACAGCCCAGCTGCAAATCCCGGGATTTACGGGGTGGGAAAGGGCCGGGATCCCTGGAATTCCCAGGATTTGGGATTCCAGCGGTGGCAGCTGGAAATCAGCTGGATCCTACCTGGAGCAATCCTGGCAATTCCTCCTCCCTGTGCCCGGCACAGCCCCAGATCCCAAACCCCGCTGGGCTTTTCGGGGAATTTTTGGAAGTCCAAAGAAGCCATGTCCAAATGCTGGGAGGAATTTCAATGGATTTTCCACATTTCACTGGGAATTTCTCTGGATTTCCCCCATTTCAGTGGGAATTTCGCTGGATTTTCCCCATTTCACTGGGAATTTCTCTAGATTTCCCCTGTTTCACTGGGAATATCACTGATTTCCCCCATTTCAGAGGGAATTTCAATGGATTTCCCCCCGGTTGCAGCAGGAATCTCTTCCCATCCCCTCTCCCGTTCCCTCATCCCTTTCCCTCTGTCCCAGGGTCCCCGATTCCCTTTTCCTGTCTCCTCTCCCCATTTTCCCGGGATCCTGATGGCATTCCCGGGGCTGTATCCATGCCTTTGTGCTCAGGCCGAGCTTCCCGAGCTCGCGCCGCTGGGAATGGCGGCTCCAAGGGCTTTGGGGGCATCCAATTTGGGATGAGAACCCCAAAATCTGGGATGGGAGCCCCAAAAATTTGGGATGAGAAGGTTTAGGGTAGGAAGTCTAAAAACTTGAGCCTGGAACCTTAAAACTTGTGCCTGGAACCCAAAAAATTTGGGATGAGAAGAGTTAGGGTAGGAACCCAAAAACTTGGGCCTGGAACCCCAAAAATTTGGGATGAGAACAGCAAAAATTTGGGATGAGAACCCCCAAAATTTGGGATGAATAGGGTTAAGATAGAGAACCCCAAAAATTTGGGCCTGGAACCCCAAATATTTGGGATGAGAACGCCCAAAAATAGGGCCTTGAACCCCAAAAATTTGGGAAGAGAAGGGTTAGGGTAGAGAACCCCAAAAATTTGGGCCTGGAACCCCAAAAATTGAAGATAAAAAACCCCAAAATTTGGGCCTGGAACCCCAGAAAAAAATTTGGGATGAGAAGGGTTAGGGTAGGGACCCCAAAAATTTGGCCCTGAACCCCCCCAAAATTATACAGAGTCTAGAACCCCCCCAACCCGAGTCTAGAACCCGAGTCTAGAACGCTAGAACCTGAGCCTAGAACCGGATCTAGAACCCTAGAACCTGATCTAGAACCTGATCTAGAACCCGACCTAGAACCTGATCTAGAACCGGATCTAGAACCGGCTCTAGAACCCTAGAACGTGATCTAGAACGTGATCTAGAACCCGATCTAGAACCCGATCTAGAACCCTAGAACGTGATCTAGAACGTGATCTAGAACCAGGCCTAGAACCTGATCTAGAATTGGATCTAGAATCCTAGAACGTGATCTAGAACCTGATCTAGAACGTGATCTGGAACCGGATCCAGAACCCTAGACCGTGATCTAGAACCTGATCTAGAACCTTAGAACCCGATCTAGAACCCTAGAACGTGAGTCTAGAACCTGATCTAGAACCTTAGAACCCGATCTAGAACCCTAGAACGTGAGTCTAGAACCCGAATCTAGAACCCCAAAGTTCGAGTCAAGAACCTCAAAACTTGAGTTTAGAACCCCAAAATTCGAGTCTGGGACCCCAAATTCCGAGTCTGGAACCCCGAAACCACCGAGCCTAGAGCCCCAAAACCTGAGTATGGAACCTTGCAAATTCGGAGTCTGGAACCTCAAAATTCTGTGTCTGGAAGCCCAGAACTCCGAGTCTAGAACCAAAAAAACGGAGTATGTAACCTGGAAAATTCTGCGTCTAAAAGCCCAAAAATTTGGGATGAGAAGGGTTAGGGTAGGAACCCCAAAACTTTGGGCCTGGAACCCCAAAAATTTGGGATGAGAACACCAAAAAATTGGGCCTGGGACCCCAAAAAATTTGGGATGAGGAGGATTAGGGTAGGAACCCCAAAAATTTGGCCCTGGAAAACCAAAAATTTGGGATGAGAACCCCAAAAATTTGGGATGAGAAGGGTTAGGGTAGGATGCCCAAAAATTTGGGCCTGGAACCACAAAAATTGAAGATAAAAACCCCAAATATTTGTGATGAGAACCCCAAAAAATCAGGCCTGGAACCTGTCGTGGTTTTGAACCAGTAATTAACAAACAAGGGGGAAAAAAGAATTATTATTTTTCTGCTGTGAGATATGGATTAAAATAAGAGCAAACTAGGCATAAAACTTAAAAGGAATAAAGAGAAGTTTATTGACAAACTACAAGAATAAGAACACCAGAATAAACTTTTAGAAAAACCTTTTCATTTCTTACTGCTCACTATTCTTTTGTTCACATGACAACAGAGACAAAAACTCTATAATTTTGATGGTTTAAACAGTTCTAATTCTTTTTATAGTCTTTTCCTCAGTTTCTGTAGAGAAACAGAAGTTCCTTTCTGTTAATTTATGGAGTTTTTCACAAGAAAACTATTTTGTTATAGTTTCTCGTTCTTCTGATATCAGCTGCTCAGAGCTGTTATTATCAGAGCCCACCCCTCCTATTCCACATCACTCTGAAATGTTATAGGTCATTAGTTTGGGGATAGTATTTTTAAGGATAAGTGAGTCAAAGGCAAAAAGGTATTCTTCATCTGCTCCTGTGAGCTTCACTAGAAAACAGTTTTCTCATTGCCTCTCAAGGCTTCAAATCTCCCAGCACTTCACTATACCACAATTACTCCACTTTTTACTCAAATTTACACTTTGAACACTTTATTCCTCCCCATACTCTATTATGAATTAAAGGAGTTCTTTTCAGGACTTCATTGTCTATTTCCATAGTTTTAACAGAAAGATATTTCAGCTTAATTAAAGCATCTTCTTAATTCTCTACCTTTCTCGAAGTTTTCTTTTCTTTCTTACCACTAGTAGTTTATAAAGTCTCTTTTCATGTGGATCACTCTCCTTTTCTCTTTCTGGACGAAAAGATTAATCCGCAAGTTTCATCTGGATAAGAAAGAGTTAAAATCTTGCCCAGGCTTTTGTAGATGGTTCTGTGATTTCTGCCGGAGCAGCAGCTAGAGCTGTCTTTGATAGAAGATTCTTCATGGCTGCTCTGCAGTGTGGTTGCTGTCTCAGCCTGCCGCAGGTCCAAAGCTTTTCTTCTTTATTCGGCAGTTTTCTGGTAAATTCTATCACAGCAAAACCTGCAGCTAAGCCAGGAACCGGCCTGGCCCGGCTCAG
This sequence comes from Poecile atricapillus, assembly GCF_030490865.1. Classification (NCBI taxonomy): domain Eukaryota; kingdom Metazoa; phylum Chordata; class Aves; order Passeriformes; family Paridae; genus Poecile; species Poecile atricapillus. The sequence continues at coordinate 27,957 of NW_026709020.1, read as the reverse complement.
CCCGGGGTAAGCCCCCGCCGGCCCCCATCTCCCAGGCGGGAGAACGGCAGGCCCAGCTCGGCCCCCCCACCCAGGCCGCATGGCCTGGGCAGAGAACGGGAGGCCAGCCGGAGCTCCGCCACTCTTCACAGCCAGGAAACAGAGAAGCCCTACAGACTTCTGGGTGTACACTTTAAGGTGGGGTTCACAAGTTGATTCTACTTTTCAATGGCTAAAACTGCTGTCAATTCTCAGCAATGACCGATAATTGGTCAAGAGAAAAGACTCCCAGGAGACCCCAGCAACTTTAACTTTCTTAAAGGTAAAGGAACTCTATGACAGAACCCCAAACACTGAAAATAAAAACCCCAAAAATGTGGGCCTGGAACGCCAAAACTTTGGGATGAGAACAGCAAAAATTTGGGCCTGGAACCCCCAAAATTTGGGCTTGGAACCTGAAAACAGAGTCTAGAACCCCAAAAACCAGGGAGGGAGGGAGGGAGGGAGGGAGGGAGGGAGGGAGGGAGGGAGGGAGGGAGGGAGGAAGGAAGGAAGGAAGGAAGGAAGGAAGGAAGGAAGGAAGGAAGGAAGGAAGGAAGGAAGGAAGGAAGGAAGGAAGGAAGGAAGGAAGGAAGGAAGGAAGGAAGGAAGGAAGGAAGGAAGGAAGGAAGGAAGGAAGGAAGGAAGGAAGGAAGGAAGGAAGGAAGGAAGGAAGGAAGGAAGGAAGGAAGGAAGGAAGGAAGGAAGGAAGGAAGGAAGGAAGGAAGGAAGGAAGGAAGGAAGGAAGGAAGGAAGGAAGGAAGGAAGGAAGGAAGGAAGGAAGGAAGGAAGGAAGGAAGGAAGTGGCGGAAGGAATATGTGGGGTGGGAAAGGCCTGGATTGGCTCCCACTGTGGCTTTTGAGGTTTCAGTGAATTAAAGCAACAAATTGTCCATTTGAGTGAAACCCACCCTGCAAATCCCAGTCCCGGGGGATCCCGAGCCAAAATCCCAGCGGCAGAAAAATCAGTTTTTCTTGGAGCAAATCCAGCGAATTCCAGAGCTTTTCCCCTCCCCTTGGCAAAAGCCTTTTCTCCCTGTTTTTATTTTGTTTATTTTTTTTGGCTCAATTGTTCCCGATCTCTTTTCTGAGGGGTGGGGATGAGGAGATTGGGCCAGGATTTAGGGAGAGAGGGACGCGCTCCCTGCCAGGTTTTTTCTGGGAAAAAAACCCCTGGAATCCGGAGGTAAAATCTGGTATTTTGATAATGAAAGCGCAGCCCTTTTCCAGAGAATTCCTCCGGCCTAATTGGATCTGCTTTCCCTGTTCCCGTGCGCTCCTTGTTTGGTTATTTCTGGAAAACATCTGTCCGAGGCCTGGTGGCTCCCTGAACTGGGAATTCAGGGAAAATCTTGGGAATTTTCTTGGGGAAAAACATCCAAATCCTGGGCACCCTCTGGGGGGGACAGGAGCCCCCAGCAGGGCAGGGAAAAACCCCAATTCCGTGGGAAAAATATGGAATTTTCTGGGCTGGAAAAGAAATTTTCCTCCCCCCCCGAGCGGTGCTGGGATAAAGGCAGGGATGGATTTTCCAGGTGAAAAACGGGATCGGTCCCAGCGCTGCCTCAGCTGTGATTAATCTGGGTAATTAATCCAATTAATGAATTAGTTAATCCCGGGGGTGGGACACGGGTGAGGCTGAGCTCTTCCAGGCCAGTGGCGTCATGGCTTTGGAGGTTTCCATCCTCTCCCGCGGATTTCATGGATTTGGGGAAGTTTTTCCTCCCTTTTCCCACTCCTGGGCTGGAGCTGAGGGAATTGGAGCCGAATTCCAGAGGGAATCTCCCGATTCCTGGGATCCGGCCCCAGCTGCGGGCACAGCCCAGCTGCAAATCCCGGGATTTACGGGGTGGGAAAGGGCCGGGATCCCTGGAATTCCCAGGATTTGGGATTCCAGCGGTGGCAGCTGGAAATCAGCTGGATCCTACCTGGAGCAATCCTGGCAATTCCTCCTCCCTGTGCCCGGCACAGCCCCAGATCCCAAACCCCGCTGGGCTTTTCGGGGAATTTTTGGAAGTCCAAAGAAGCCATGTCCAAATGCTGGGAGGAATTTCAATGGATTTTCCACATTTCACTGGGAATTTCTCTGGATTTCCCCCATTTCAGTGGGAATTTCGCTGGATTTTCCCCATTTCACTGGGAATTTCTCTAGATTTCCCCTGTTTCACTGGGAATATCACTGATTTCCCCCATTTCAGAGGGAATTTCAATGGATTTCCCCCCGGTTGCAGCAGGAATCTCTTCCCATCCCCTCTCCCGTTCCCTCATCCCTTTCCCTCTGTCCCAGGGTCCCCGATTCCCTTTTCCTGTCTCCTCTCCCCATTTTCCCGGGATCCTGATGGCATTCCCGGGGCTGTATCCATGCCTTTGTGCTCAGGCCGAGCTTCCCGAGCTCGCGCCGCTGGGAACGGCGGCTCCAAGGGCTTTGGGGGCATCCAATTTGGGATGAGAACCCCAAAATCTGGGATGGGAGCCCCAAAAATTTGGGATGAGAAGGTTTAGGGTAGGAAGTCTAAAAACTTGAGCCTGGAACCTTAAAACTTGTGCCTGGAACCCAAAAAATTTGGGATGAGAAGAGTTAGGGTAGGAACCCAAAAACTTGGGCCTGGAACCCCAAAAATTTGGGATGAGAACAGCAAAAATTTGGGATGAGAACCCCCAAAATTTGGGATGAATAGGGTTAAGATAGAGAACCCCAAAAATTTGGGCCTGGAACCCCAAATATTTGGGATGAGAACGCCCAAAAATAGGGCCTTGAACCCCAAAAATTTGGGAAGAGAAGGGTTAGGGTAGAGAACCCCAAAAATTTGGGCCTGGAACCCCAAAAATTGAAGATAAAAAACCCCAAAATTTGGGCCTGGAACCCCAGAAAAAAATTTGGGATGAGAAGGGTTAGGGTAGGGACCCCAAAAATTTGGCCCTGAACCCCCCCAAAATTATACAGAGTCTAGAACCCCCCCAACCCGAGTCTAGAACCCGAGTCTAGAACGCTAGAACCTGAGCCTAGAACCGGATCTAGAACCCTAGAACCTGATCTAGAACCTGATCTAGAACCCGACCTAGAACCTGATCTAGAACCGGATCTAGAACCGGCTCTAGAACCCTAGAACGTGATCTAGAACGTGATCTAGAACCCAATCTAGAACCCGATCTAGAACCCTAGAACGTGATCTAGAACGTGATCTAGAACCAGGCCTAGAACCTGATCTAGAATTGGATCTAGAATCCTAGAACGTGATCTAGAACCTGATCTAGAACGTGATCTGGAACCGGATCCAGAACCCTAGACCGTGATCTAGAACCTGATCTAGAACCTTAGAACCCGATCTAGAACCCTAGAACGTGAGTCTAGAACCCGAATCTAGAACCCCAAAGTTCGAGTCAAGAACCTCAAAACTTGAGTTTAGAACCCCAAAATTCGAGTCTGGGACCCCAAATTCCGAGTCTGGAACCCCGAAACCACCGAGCCTAGAGCCCCAAAACCTGAGTATGGAACCTTGCAAATTCGGAGTCTGGAACCTCAAAATTCTGTGTCTGGAAGCCCAGAACTCCGAGTCTAGAACCAAAAAAACGGAGTATGTAACCTGGAAAATTCTGCGTCTAAAAGCCCAACAATTTGGGATGAGAAGGGTTAGGGTAGGAACCCCAAAACTTTGGGCCTGGAACCCCAAAAATTTGGGATGAGAACACCAAAAAATTGGGCCTGGGACCCCAAAAAATTTGGGATGAGGAGGATTAGGGTAGGAACCCCAAAAATTTGGCCCTGGAAAACCAAAAATTTGGGATGAGAACCCCAAAAATTTGGGATGAGAAGGGTTAGGGTAGGATGCCCAAAAATTTGGGCCTGGAACCACAAAAATTGAAGATAAAAACCCCAAATATTTGTGATGAGAACCCCAAAAAATCAGGCCTGGAACCTGTCGTGGTTTTGAACCAGTAATTAACAAACAAGGGGGAAAAAAGAATTATTATTTTTCTGCTGTGAGATATGGATTAAAATAAGAGCAAACTAGGCATAAAACTTAAAAGGAATAAAGAGAAGTTTATTGACAAACTACAAGAATAAGAACACCAGAATAAACTTTTAGAAAAACCTTTTCATTTCTTACTGCTCACTATTCTTTTGTTCACATGACAACAGAGACAAAAACTCTATAATTTTGATGGTTTAAACAGTTCTAATTCTTTTTATAGTCTTTTCCTCAGTTTCTGTAGAGAAACAGAAGTTCCTTTCTGTTAATTTATGGAGTTTTTCACAAGAAAACTATTTTGTTATAGTTTCTCGTTCTTCTGATATCAGCTGCTCAGAGCTGTTATTATCAGAGCCCACCCCTCCTATTCCACATCACTCTGAAATGTTATAGGTCATTAGTTTGGGGATAGTATTTTTAAGGATAAGTGAGTCAAAGGCAAAAAGGTATTCTTCATCTGCTCCTGTGAGCTTCACTAGAAAACAGTTTTCTCATTGCCTCTCAAGGCTTCAAATCTCCCAGCACTTCACTATACCACAATTACTCCACTTTTTACTCAAATTTACACTTTGAACACTTTATTCCTCCCCATACTCTATTATGAATTAAAGTAGTTCTTTTCAGGACTTCATTGTCTATTTCCATAGTTTTAACAGAAAGATATTTCAGCTTAATTAAAGCATCTTCTTAATTCTCTACCTTTCTTGAAGTTTTCTTTTCTTTCTTACCACTAGTAGTTTATAAAGTCTCTTTTCATGTGGATCACTCTCCTTTTCTCTTTCTGGACGAAAAGATTAATCCGCAAGTTTCATCTGGATAAGAAAGAGTTAAAATCTTGCCCAGGCTTTTGTAGATGGTTCTGTGATTTCTGCCGGAGCAGCAGCTAGAGCTGTCTTTGATAGAAGATTCTTCATGGCTGCTCTGCAGTGTGGTTGCTGTCTCAGCCTGCCGCAGGTCCAAAGCTTTTCTTCTTTATTCGGCAGTTTTCTGGTAAATTCTATCACAGCAAAACCTGCAGCTAAGCCAGGAACCGGCCTGGCCCGGCTCAGCCCGGGGTAAGCCCCCGCCGGCCCCCATCTCCCAGGCGGGAGAACGGCAGGCCCAGCTCGGCCCCCCCACCCAGGCCGCATGGCCTGGGCGGAGAACGGGAGGCCAGCCGGAGCTCCGCCACTCTTCACAGCCAGGAAACAGAGAAGCCCTACAGACTTCTGGGTGTACACTTTAAGGTGGGGTTCACAAGTTGATTCTACTTTTCAATGGCTAAAACTGCTGTCAATTCTCAGCAATGACCGATAATTGGTCAAGAGAAAAGACTCCCAGGAGACCCCAGCAACTTTAACTTTCTTAAAGGTAAAGGAACTCTATGACAGAACCCCAAACACTGAAAATAAAAACCCCAAAAATGTGGGCCTGGAACGCCAAAACTTTGGGATGAGAACAGCAAAAATTTGGGCCTGGAACCCCCAAAATTTGGGCTTGGAACCTGAAAACAGAGTCAAGAACCCCAAAAACCAGGGAGGGAGGGAGGAAGGGAGGAAGGGAGGAAGGGAGGGAGGGAGGGAGGGAGGGAGGGAGGAAGGGAGGGAGGGAGGGAGGGAGGGAGGGAGGGAGGGAGGAAGGAAGGAAGGAAGGAAGGAAGGAAGGAAGGAAGGAAGGAAGGAAGGAAGGAAGGAAGGAAGGAAGGAAGGAAGGAAGGAAGGAAGGAAGGAAGGAAGGAAGGAAGGAAGGAAGGAAGGAAGGAAGGAAGGAAGGAAGGAAGGAAGGAAGGAAGGAAGGAAGGAAGGAAGGAAGGAAGGAAGGAAGGAAGGAAGGAAGGAAGGAAGGAAGGAAGGAAGGAAGGAAGGAAGGAAGGAAGGAAGGAAGGAAGGAAGGAAGGAAGGAAGGAAGGAAGGAAGGAAGGAAGGAAGGAAGGAAGGAAGGAAGGAAGGAAGGAAGGAAGGAAGGAAGTGGCGGAAGGAATATGTGGGGTGGGAAAGGCCTGGATTGGCTCCCACTGTGGCTTTTGAGGTTTCAGTGAATTAAAGCAACAAATTGTCCATTTGAGTGAAACCCACCCTGCAAATCCCAGTCCCGGGGGATCCCGAGCCAAAATCCCAGCGGCAGAAAAATCAGTTTTTCTTGGAGCAAATCCAGCGAATTCCAGAGCTTTTCCCCTCCCCTTGGCAAAAGCCTTTTCTCCCTGTTTTTATTTTGTTTATTTTTTTTGGCTCAATTGTTCCCGATCTCTTTTCTGAGGGGTGGGGATGAGGAGATTGGGCCAGGATTTAGGGAGAGAGGGACGCGCTCCCTGCCAGGTTTTTTCTGGGAAAAAAACCCCTGGAATCCGGAGGTAAAATCTGGTATTTTGATAATGAAAGCGCAGCCCTTTTCCAGAGAATTCCTCCGGCCTAATTGGATCTGCTTTCCCTGTTCCCGTGCGCTCCTTGTTTGGTTATTTCTGGAAAACATCTGTCCGAGGCCTGGTGGCTCCCTGAACTGGGAATTCAGGGAAAATCTTGGGAATTTTCTTGGGGAAAAACATCCAAATCCTGGGCACCCTCTGGGGGGGACAGGAGCCCCCAGCAGGGCAGGGAAAAACCCCAATTCCGTGGGAAAAATATGGAATTTTCTGGGCTGGAAAAGAAATTTTCCTCCCCCCCCGAGCGGTGCTGGGATAAAGGCGGGGATGGATTTTCCAGGTGAAAAACGGGATCGGTCCCAGCGCTGCCTCAGCTGTGATTAATCCGGGTAATTAATCCAATTAATGAATTAGTTAATCCCGGGGGTGGGACACGGGTGAGGCTGAGCTCTTCCAGGCCAGTGGCGTCATGGCTTTGGAGGTTTCCATCCTCTCCCGCGGATTTCATGGATTTGGGGAAGTTTTTCCTCCCTTTTCCCACTCCTGGGCTGGAGCTGAGGGAATTGGAGCCGAATTCCAGAGGGAATCTCCCGATTCCTGGGATCCGGCCCCAGCTGCGGGCACAGCCCAGCTGCAAATCCCGGGATTTACGGGGTGGGAAAGGGTCGGGATCCCTGGAATTCCCAGGATTTGGGATTCCAGCGGTGGCAGCTGGAAATCAGCTGGATCCTACCTGGAGCAATCCTGGCAATTCCTCCTCCCTGTGCCCGCACAGCCCCAGATCCCAAACCCCGCTGGGCTTTTCGGGGAATTTTTGGAAGTCCAAAGAAGCCATGTCCAAATGCTGGGAGGAATTTCAATGGATTTTCCACATTTCACTGGGAATTTCTCTGGATTTCCCCCATTTCAGTGGGAATTTCGCTGGATTTTCCCCATTTCACTGGGAATTTCTCTAGATTTCCCCTGTTTCACTGGGAATATCACTGATTTCCCCCATTTCAGAGGGAATTTCAATGGATTTCCCCCCGGTTGCAGCAGGAATCTCTTCCCATCCCCTCTCCCGTTCCCTCATCCCTTTCCCTCTGTCCCAGGGTCCCCGATTCCCTTTTCCTGTCTCCTCTCCCCATTTTCCCGGGATCCTGATGGCATTCCCGGGGCTGTATCCATGCCTTTGTGCTCAGGCCGAGCTTCCCGAGCTCGCGCCGCTGGGAACGGCGGCTCCAAGGGCTTTGGGGGCATCCAATTTGGGATGAGAACCCCAAAATCTGGGATGGGGAGCCCCAAAAATTTGGGATGAGAAGGTTTAGGGTAGGAAGTCTAAAAACTTGAGCCTGGAACCTTAAAACTTGTGCCTGGAACCCAAAAAATTTGGGATGAGAAGAGTTAGGGTAGGAACCCAAAAACTTGGGCCTGGAACCCCAAAAATTTGGGATGAGAACAGCAAAAATTTGGGATGAGAACCCCAAAATTTGGGATGAATAGGGTTAAGATAGAGAACCCCAAAAATTTGGGCCTGGAACCCCAAATATTTGGGATGAGAACGCCCAAAATAGGGCCTTGAACCCCAAAAATTTGGGAAGAGAAGGGTTAGGGTAGAGAACCCCAAAAATTTGGGCCTGGAACCCCAAAAATTGAAGATAAAAAACCCCAAAATTTGGGCCTGGAACCCCAGAAAAAAATTTGGGATGAGAAGGGTTAGGGTAGGGACCCCAAAAATTTGGCCCTGAACCCCCCCAAAATTATACAGAGTCTAGAACCCCCCCAACCCGAGTCTAGAACCCGAGTCTAGAACGCTAGAACCTGAGCCTAGAACCGGATCTAGAACCCTAGAACCTGATCTAGAACCTGATCTAGAACCCGACCTAGAACCTGATCTAGAACCGGATCTAGAACCGGCTCTAGAACCCTAGAACGTGATCTAGAACCTGATCTAGAACCCGATCTAGAACCCGATCTAGAACCCTAGAACGTGATCTAGAACGTGATCTAGAACCAGGCCTAGAACCTGATCTAGAATTGGATCTAGAATCCTAGAACGTGATCTAGAACCTGATCTAGAACGTGATCTGGAACCGGATCCAGAACCCTAGACCGTGATCTAGAACCTGATCTAGAACCTTAGAACCCGATCTAGAACCCTAGAACGTGAGTCTAGAACCCGAATCTAGAACCCCAAAGTTCGAGTCAAGAACCTCAAAACTTGAGTTTAGAACCCCAAAATTCGAGTCTGGGACCCCAAATTCCGAGTCTGGAACCCCGAAACCACCGAGCCTAGAGCCCCAAAACCTGAGTATGGAACCTTGCAAATTCGGAGTCTGGAACCTCAAAATTCTGTGTCTGGAAGCCCAGAACTCCGAGTCTAGAACCAAAAAAACGGAGTATGTAACCTGGAAAATTCTGCGTCTAAAAGCCCAAAAATTTGGGATGAGAAGGGTTAGGGTAGGAACCCCAAAAATTTGGGCCTGGAACCCCAAAAATTTGGGATGAGAACACCAAAAAATTGGGCCTGGGACCCCAAAAAATTTGGGATGAGGAGGATTAGGGTAGGAACCCCAAAAATTTGGCCCTGGAAAACCAAAAATTTGGATGAGAACCCCAAAAATTTGGGATGAGAAGGGTTAGGGTAGGATGCCCAAAAATTTGGGCCTGGAACCACAAAAATTGAAGATAAAAACCCCAAATATTTGTGATGAGAACCCCAAAAAATCAGCCTGGAACCTGTCGTGGTTTTGAACCAGTAATTAACAAACAAGGGGGAAAAAGAATTATTATTTTTCTGCTGTGAGATATGGATTAAAATAAGAGCAAACTAGGCATAAAACTTAAAAGGAATAAAGAGAAGTTTATTGACAAACTACAAGAATAAGAACACCAGAATAAACTTTTAGAAAAAACCTTTTCATTTCTTACTGCTCACTATTCTTTTGTTCACATGACAACAGAGACAAAACTCTATAATTTTGATGGTTTAAACAGTTCTAATTCTTTTTATAGTCTTTTCCTCAGTTTCTGTAGAGAAACAGAAGTTCCTTTCTGTTAATTTATGGAGTTTTTTCACAAGAAAACTATTTTGTTATAGTTTCTCGTTCTTCTGATATCAGCTGCTCAGAGCTGTTATTATCAGAGCCCACCCCTCCTATTCCACATCACTCTGAAATGTTATAGGTCATTAGTTTGGGGATAGTATTTTTAAGGATAAGTGAGTCAAAGGCAAAAAGGTATTCTTCATCTGCTCCTGTGAGCTTCACTAGAAAACAGTTTTCTCATTGCCTCTCAAGGCTTCAAATCTCCCAGCACTTCACTATACCACAATTACTCCACTTTTTACTCAAATTTACACTTTGAACACTTTATTCCTCCCCATACTCTATTATGAATTAAAGTAGTTCTTTTCAGGACTTCATTGTCTATTTCCATAGTTTAACAGAAAGATATTTCAGCTTAATTAAAGCATCTTCTTAATTCTCTACCTTTCTTGAAGTTTTCTTTTCTTCTTACCACTAGTAGTTTATAAGTCTCTTTTCATGTGGATCACTCTCCTTTTCTCTTTCTGGACGAAAAGATTAATCCGCAAGTTTCATCTGGATAAGAAAGAGTTAAAATCTTGCCCAGGCTTTTGTAGATGGTTCTGTGATTTCTGCCGGAGCAGCAGCTAGAGCTGTCTTTGATAGAAGATTCTTCATGGCTGCTCTGCAGTGTGGTTGCTGTCTCAGCCTGCCGCAGGTCCAAAGCTTTTCTTCTTTATTCGGCAGTTTTCTGGTAAATTCTATCACAGCAAAACCTGCAGCTAAGCCAGGAACCGGCCTGGCCCGCTCAGCCCGGGGTAAGCCCCCGCCGGCCCCCATCTCCCAGGCGGGAGAACGGCAGGCCCAGCTCGGCCCCCCCACCCAGGCCGCATGGCCTGGGCGGAGAACGGGAGGCCAGCCGGAGCTCCGCCACTCTTCACAGCCAGGAAACAGAGAAGCCCTACAGACTTCTGGGTGTACACTTTAAGGTGGGGTTCACAAGTTGATTCTACTTTTCAATGGCTAAAACTGCTGTCAATTCTCAGCAATGACCGATAATTGGTCAAGAGAAAAGACTCCCAGGAGACCCCAGCAACTTTAACTTTCTTAAAGGTAAAGGAACTCTATGACAGAACCCCAAACACTGAAAATAAAAACCCCAAAAATGTGTGCCTGGAACGCCAAAACTTTGGGATGAGAACAGCAAAAATTTGGGCCTGGAACCCCAAAATTTGGGCTTGGAACCTGAAAACAGAGTCAAGAACCCCAAAAACCAGGGAGGGAGGGAGGAAGGGAGGAAGGGAGGAAGGGAGGAAGGGAGGGAGGAAGGGAGGGAGGGAGGGAGGGAGGGAGGGAGGGAGGGAGGGAGGGAGGGAGGGAGGGAGGGAGGGAGGGAGGAAGGAGGAGGAAGGAAGAAGGAAGGAAGGAAGGAGGAAGGAAGGAGGAAGGAAGGAAGGAAGGAAGGAAGGAAGGAAGGAAGGAAGGAAGGAAGGAAGGAAGGAAGGAAGGAAGGAGGAAGGAAGGAAGGAAGGAAGGAAGGAAGGAAGGAAGGAAGGAAGGAAGGAAGGAAGGAAGGAAGGAAGGAAGGAAGGAAGGAAGGAAGGAAGGAAGGAAGGAAGGAAGAAGGAAGGAAGGAAGGAAGGAAGGAAGGAAGGAAGGAAGGAAGGAGGAAGGAAGGAAGGAAGGAAGGAAGGAAGGGGCGGAAGGAATATGTGGGTTGGGAAAGGCCTGGATTGGCTCCCACTGTGGCTTTTGAGGTTTCAGTGAATTAAAGCAACAAATTGTCCATTTGAGTGAAACCCACCCTGCAAATCCCAGTCCCGGGGGATCCCGAGCCAAATTCCAGTGGCAGAAAAATCAGTTTTTCTTGGAGCAAATCCAGCGAATTCCAGAGCTTTTCCCCTCCCCTTGGCAAAAGCCTTTTCTCCCTGTTTTTATTTTGTTATTTTTTTTGGCTCAATTGTTCCCGATCTCTTTTCTGAGGGGTGGGGATGAGGAGATTGGGCCAGGATTTAGGGAGAGAGGGACGCGCTCCCTGCCAGGTTTTTTCTGGGAAAAAAACCCTGGAATCCGGAGGTAAAATCTGGTATTTTGATAATGAAAGCGCAGCCCTTTTCCAGAGAATTCCTCCGGCCTAATTGGATCTGCTTTCCCTGTTCCCGTGCGCTCCTTGTTTGGTTATTTCTGGAAAACATCTGTCCGAGGCCTGGTGGCTCCCTGAACTGGGAATTCAGGGAAAATCTTGGGAATTTTCTTGGGGAAAAACATCCAAATCCTGGGCACCCTCTGGGGGGGACAGGAGCCCCCAGCAGGGCAGGGAAAAACCCCAATTCCGTGGGAAAAATATGGAATTTTCTGGGCTGGAAAAGAAATTTTCCTCCCCCCCCGAGCGGTGCTGGATAAAGGCGGGGGATGGATTTTCCAGGTGAAAAACGGGATCGGTCCCAGCGCTGCCTCAGCTGTGATTAATCCGGGTAATTAATCCAATTAATGAATTAGTTAATCCCGGGGGTGGGACACGGGTGAGGCTGAGCTCTTCCAGGCCGGTGGCGTCATGGCTTTGGAGGTTTCCATCCTCTCCCGCGGATTTCATGGATTTGGGGAAGTTTTTCCTCCCTTTTCCCACTCCCGGGCTGGAGCTGAGGGAATTGGAGCCGAATTCCAGAGGGAATCTCCCGATTCCTGGGATCCGGCCCCAGCTGCGGGCACAGCCCAGCTGCAAATCCCGGGATTTACGGGGTGGGAAAGGGCCGGGATCCCTGGAATTCCCAGGATTTGGGATTCCAGCGGTGGCAGCTGGAAATCAGCTGGATCCTACCTGGAGCAATCCCGGCAATTCCTCCTCCCTGTGCCCGGCACAGCCCCAGATCCCAAACCCCGCTGGGCTTTTCGGGGAATTTTTGGAAGTCCAAAGAAGCGATGTCCAAATGCTGGGAGGAATTTCAATGGATTTTCCACATTTCACTGGGAATTTCTCTGGATTTCCCCCATTTCAGTGGGAATTTCGCTGGATTTTCCCCATTTCACTGGGAATTTCTCTAGATTTCCCCTGTTTCACTGGGAATATCACGGATTTCCCCCATTTCAGAGGGAATTTCAATGGATTTCCCCCCCGGTTGCAGCAGGGAATCTCTTCCCATCCCCTCTCCCGTTCCCTCATCCCTTTCCCTCTGTCCCAGGGTCCCCGATTCCCTTTTCCTGTCTCCTCTCCCCATTTTCCCGGGATCCTGATGGCATTCCCGGGGCTGTATCCATGCCTTTGTGCTCAGGCCGAGCTTCCCGAGCTGGCGCCGCTGGGAACGGTGGCTCCAAGGGCTTTGGGGGCATCCAATTTGGGATGAGAACCCCAAAATCTGGGATGGGAGCCCCAAAAATTTGGGATGAGAAGGTTTAGGGTAGGAAGTCTAAAAACTTGAGCCTGGAACCTTAAAACTTGTGCCTGGAACCCAAAAAATTTGGGATGAGAAGAGTTAGGGTAGGAAGCCAAAAACTTGGGCCTGAACCCCAAAAATTTGGGATGAGAACAGCAAAAATTTGGGATGAGAACCCCCAAAATTTGGGATGAATAGGGTTAAGATAGAGAACCCCAAAAATTTGGGCCTGGAACCCCAAATATTTGGGATGAGAACGCCCAAAAATAGGGCCTTGAACCCCAAAAATTTGGGAAGAGAAGGGTTAGGGTAGAGAACCCCAAAAATTTGGGCCTGGAACCCCAAAAAATTGAAGATAAAAAACCCCAAAATTTGGGCCTGGAACCCCAGAAAAAAATTTGGGATGAGAAGGGTTAGGGTAGGGACCCCAAAAATTTGGCCCTGAACCCCCCCCAAAATTATACAGAGTCTAGAACCCCCCCAACCCGAGTCTAGAACCCGAGTCTAGAACGCTAGAACCTGAGCCTAGAACCGGATCTAGAACCCTAGAACCTGATCTAGAACCTGATCTAGAACCCGACCTAGAACCTGATCTAGAACCGGATCTAGAACCGGCTCTAGAACCCTAGAACGTGATCTAGAACGTGATCTAGAACCCGATCTAGAACCCGATCTAGAACCCTAGAACGTGATCTAGAACCTGATCTAGAACCTTAGAACCCGATCTAGAACCCTAGAACGTGAGTCTAGAACCCGAATCTAGAACCCAAAGTTCGAGTCAAGAACCTCAAAACTTGAGTTTAGAACCCCAAAATTCGAGTCTGGGACCCCAAATTCCGAGTCTGGAACCCGAAACCACCGAGCCTAGAGCCCCAAAACCTGAGTATGGAACCTTGCAAATTCGGAGTCTGGAACCTCCAAATTCTGTGTCTGGAAGCCCAGAACTCGAGTCTAGAACCAAAAAAACGGAGTATGTAACCTGGAAAATTCTGCGTCTAAAAGCCCAAAAATTTGGGATGAGAAGGGTTAGGGTAGGAACCCAAAAATTTGGGCCTGGAACCCCAAAAATTTGGGATGAGAACACCAAAAAATTGGGCCTGGGACCCCAAAAAATTTGGGATGAGAAGGGTTAGGGTAGGAACCCCAAAAATTTGGCCCTGGAACCCCAAAAAATTTGGGATGAGAACCCCAAAAATTTGGGATGAGAAGGGTTAGGGTAGGATGCCCAAAAATTTGGGCCTGGAACCACAAAAATTGAAGATAAAAACCCCAAATATTTGTGATGAGAACCCCAAAAAATCAGGCCTGGAACCTGTCGTGGTTTTGAACCAGTAATTAACAAACAAGGGGGAAAAAAGAATTATTATTTTTCTGCTGTGAGATATGGATTAAAATAAGAGCAAACTAGGCATAAAACTTAAAAGGAATAAAGAGAAGTTTATTGACAAACTACAAGAATAAGAACACCAGAATAAACTTTTAGAAAAACCTTTTCATTTCTTACTGCTCACTATTCTTTTGTTCACATGACAACAGAGACAAAAACTCTATAATTTTGATGGTTTAAACAGTTCTAATTCTTTTTATAGTCTTTTCCTCAGTTTCTGTAGAGAAACAGAAGTTCCTTTCTGTTAATTTATGGAGTTTTTCACAAGAAAACTATTTTGTTATAGTTTCTCGTTCTTCTGATATCAGCTGCTCAGAGCTGTTATTATCAGAGCCCACCCCTCCTATTCCACATCACTCTGAAATGTTATAGGTCATTAGTTTGGGGATAGTATTTTTAAGGATAAGTGAGTCAAAGGCAAAAAGGTATTCTTCATCTGCTCCTGTGAGCTTCACTAGAAAAACAGTTTTCTCATTGCCTCTCAAGGCTTCAAATCTCCCAGCACTTCACTATACCACAATTACTCCACTTTTTACTCAAATTTACACTTTGAACACTTTATTCCTCCCCATACTCTATTATGAATTAAAGGAGTTCTTTTCAGGACTTCATTTCCATAGTTTTAACAGAAAGATATTTCAGCTTAATTAAAGCATCTTCTTAATTCTCTACCTTTCTTGAAGTTTTCTTTTCTTTCTTACCACTAGTAGTTTATAAAGTCTCTTTTCATGTGGATCACTCTCCTTTTCTCTTTCTGGACGAAAAGATTAATCCGCAAGTTTCATCTGGATAAGAAAGAGTTAAAATCTTGCCCAGGCTTTTGTAGATGGTTCTGTGATTTCTGCCGGAGCAGCAGCTAGAGCTGTCTTTGATAGAAGATTCTTCATGGCTGCTCTGCAGTGTGGTTGCTGTCTCAGCCTGCCGCAGGTCCAAAGCTTTTCTTCTTTATTCGGCAGTTTTCTGGTAAATTCTATCACAGCAAAACCTGCAGCTAAGCCAGGAACCGGCCTGGCCCGGCTCAGCCCGGGGTAAGCCCCCGCCGGCCCCCATCTCCCAGGCGGGAGAACGGCAGGCCCAGCTCGGCCCCCCCACCCAGGCCGCATGGCCTGGGCAGAGAACGGGAGGCCAGCCGGAGCTCCGCCACTCTTCACAGCCAGGAAACAGAGAAGCCCTACAGACTTCTGGGTGTACACTTTAAGGTGGGGTTCACAAGTTGATTCTACTTTTCAATGGCTAAAACTGCTGTCAATTCTCAGCAATGACCGATAATTGGTCAAGAGAAAAGACTCCCAGGAGACCCCAGCAACTTTAACTTTCTTAAAGGTAAAGGAACTCTATGACAGAACCCCAAACACTGAAAATAAAAACCCCAAAAATGTGGGCCTGGAACGCCAAAACTTTGGGATGAGAACAGCAAAAATTTGGGCCTGGAACCCCCAAAATTTGGGCTTGGAACCTGAAAACAGAGTCTAGAACCCCAAAAACCAGGGAGGGAGGGAGGAAGGGAGGAAGGGAGGAAGGGAGGGAGGAAGGGAGGGAGGGAGGAAGGGAGGGAGGGAGGGAGGGAGGGAGGGAGGGAGGGAGGGAGGGAGGGAGGGAGGGAGGAAGGAAGGAAGGAAGGAAGGAAGGAAGGAAGGAAGGAAGGAAGGAAGGAAGGAAGGAAGGAAGGAAGGAAGGAAGGAAGGAAGGAAGGAAGGAAGGAAGGAAGGAAGGAAGGAAGGAAGGAAGGAAGGAAGGAAGGAAGGAAGGAAGGAAGGAAGGAAGGAAGGAAGGAAGGAAGGAAGGAAGGAAGGAAGGAAGGAAGGAAGGAAGGAAGGAAGGAAGGAAGGAAGGAAGGAAGGAAGGAAGGAAGGAAGGAAGGAAGGAAGGAAGGAAGGAAGGAAGGAAGGAAGGAAGGAAGGAAGGAAGGAAGGAAGGAAGGAAGGAAGGAAGGAAGGAAGGGGCGGAAGGAATATGTGGGTTGGGAAAGGCCTGGATTGGCTCCACTGTGGCTTTTGAGGTTTCAGTGAATTAAAGCAACAAATTGTCCATTTGAGTGAAACCCACCCTGCAAATCCCATTCCGGGGGATCCCGAGCCAAAATCCCAGTGGCAGAAAAATCAGTTTTTCTTGGAGCAAATCCAGCGAATTCCAGAGCTTTTCCCCTCCCCTTGGCAAAAGCCTTTTCTCCCTGTTTTTATTTTGTTTATTTTTTTTGGCTCAATTGTTCCCGATCTCTTTTCTGAGGGGTGGGGATGAGGAGATTGGGCCAGGATTTAGGGAGAGAGGGACGCGCTCCCTGCCAGGTTTTTTCTGGGAAAAAAACCCCTGGAATCCGGAGGTAAAATCTGGTATTTTGATAATGAAAGCGCAGCCCTTTTCCAGAGAATTCCTCCGGCCTAATTGGATCTGCTTTCCCTGTTCCCGTGCGCTCCTTGTTTGGTTATTTCTGGAAAACATCTGTCCGAGGCCTGGTGGCTCCCTGAACTGGGAATTCAGGGAAAATCTTGGGAATTTTCTTGGGGAAAAACATCCAAATCCTGGGCACCCTCTGGGGGGGACAGGAGCCCCCAGCAGGGCAGGGAAAAACCCCAATTCCGTGGGAAAAATATGGAATTTTCTGGGCTGGAAAAGAAATTTTCCTCCCCCCCCGAGCGGTGCTGGGATAAAGGCGGGGATGGATTTTCCAGGTGAAAAACGGGATCGGTCCCAGCGCTGCCTCAGCTGTGATTAATCCGGGTAATTAATCCAATTAATGAATTAGTTAATCCCGGGGGTGGGACACGGGTGAGGCTGAGCTCTTCCAGGCCGGTGGCGTCATGGCTTTGGAGGTTTCCATCCTCTCCCGCGGATTTCATGGATTTGGGGAAGTTTTTCCTCCCTTTTCCCACTCCCGGGCTGGAGCTGAGGGAATTGGAGCCGAATTCCAGAGGGAATCTCCCGATTCCTGGGATCCGGCCCCAGCTGCGGGCACAGCCCAGCTGCAAATCCCGGGATTTACGGGGTGGGAAAGGGCCGGGATCCCTGGAATTCCCAGGATTTGGGATTCCAGCGGTGGCAGCTGGAAATCAGCTGGATCCTACCTGGAGCAATCCCGGCAATTCCTCCTCCCTGTGCCCGGCACAGCCCCAGATCCCAAACCCCGCTGGGCTTTTCGGGGAATTTTTGGAAGTCCAAAGAAGCGATGTCCAAATGCTGGGAGGAATTTCAATGGATTTTCCACATTTCACTGGGAATTTCTCTGGATTTCCCCCATTTCAGTGGGAATTTCGCTGGATTTTCCCCATTTCACTGGGAATTTCTCTAGATTTCCCCTGTTTCACTGGGAATATCACGGATTTCCCCCATTTCAGAGGGAATTTCAATGGATTTCCCCCCGGTTGCAGCAGGAATCTCTTCCCATCCCCTCTCCCGTTCCCTCATCCCTTTCCCTCTGTCCCAGGGTCCCCGATTCCCTTTTCCTGTCTCCTCTCCCCATTTTCCCGGGATCCTGATGGCATTCCCGGGGCTGTATCCATGCCTTTGTGCTCAGGCCGAGCTTCCCGAGCTGGCGCCGCTGGGAACGGTGGCTCCAAGGGCTTTGGGGGCATCCAATTTGGGATGAGAACCCCAAAATCTGGGATGGGAGCCCCAAAAATTTGGGATGAGAAGGTTTAGGGTAGGAAGTCTAAAAACTTGAGCCTGGAACCTTAAAACTTGTGCCTGGAACCCAAAAAATTTGGGATGAGAAGAGTTAGGGTAGGAAGCCAAAAACTTGGGCCTGGAACCCCAAAAATTTGGGATGAGAACAGCAAAAATTTGGGATGAGAACCCCCAAAATTTGGGATGAATAGGGTTAAGATAGAGAACCCCAAAAATTTGGGCCTGGAACCCCAAATATTTGGGATGAGAACGCCCAAAAATAGGGCCTTGAACCCCAAAAATTTGGGAAGAGAAGGGTTAGGGTAGAGAACCCCAAAAATTTGGGCCTGGAACCCCAAAAATTGAAGATAAAAAACCCAAAATTTGGGCCTGGAACCCCAGAAAAAAATTTGGGATGAGAAGGGTTAGGGTAGGGACCCCAAAAATTTGGCCCTGAACCCCCCCAAAATTATACAGAGTCTAGAACCCCCCCAACCCGAGTCTAGAACCCGAGTCTAGAACGCTAGAACCTGAGCCTAGAACCGGATCTAGAACCCTAGAACCTGATCTAGAACCTGATCTAGAACCCGACCTAGAACCTGATCTAGAACCGGATCTAGAACCGGCTCTAGAACCCTAGAACGTGATCTAGAACGTGATCTAGAACCCGATCTAGAACCCGATCTAGAACCCTAGAACGTGATCTAGAACCTGATCTAGAACCTTAGAACCCGATCTAGAACCCTAGAACGTGAGTCTAGAACCCGAATCTAGAACCCCAAAGTTCGAGTCAAGAACCTCAAAACTTGAGTTTAGAACCCCAAAATTCGAGTCTGGGACCCCAAATTCCGAGTCTGGAACCCCGAAACCACCGAGCCTAGAGCCCCAAAACCTGAGTATGGAACCTTGCAAATTCGGAGTCTGGAACCTCCAAATTCTGTGTCTGGAAGCCCAGAACTCCGAGTCTAGAACCAAAAAAACGGAGTATGTAACCTGGAAAATTCTGCGTCTAAAAGCCCAAAAATTTGGGATGAGAAGGGTTAGGGTAGGAACCCCAAAAATTTGGGCCTGGAACCCCAAAAATTTGGGATGAGAACACCAAAAAATTGGGCCTGGGACCCCAAAAAATTTGGGATGAGAAGGGTTAGGGTAGGAACCCCAAAAATTTGGCCCTGGAACCCCAAAAATTTGGGATGAGAACCCCAAAAATTTGGGATGAGAAGGGTTAGGGTAGGATGCCCAAAAATTTGGGCCTGGAACCACAAAAATTGAAGATAAAAACCCCAAATATTTGTGATGAGAACCCCAAAAAATCAGGCCTGGAACCTGTCGTGGTTTTGAACCAGTAATTAACAAACAAGGGGGAAAAAAGAATTATTATTTTTCTGCTGTGAGATATGGATTAAAATAAGAGCAAACTAGGCATAAAACTTAAAAGGAATAAAGAGAAGTTTATTGACAAACTACAAGAATAAGAACACCAGAATAAACTTTTAGAAAACCTTTTCATTTCTTACTGCTCACTATTCTTTTGTTCACATGACAACAGAGACAAAAACTCTATAATTTTGATGGTTTAAACAGTTCTAATTCTTTTTATAGTCTTTTCCTCAGTTTCTGTAGAGAAACAGAAGTTCCTTTCTGTTAATTTATGGAGTTTTTCACAAGAAAACTATTTTGTTATAGTTTCTCGTTCTTCTGATATCAGCTGCTCAGAGCTGTTATTATCAGAGCCCACCCCTCCTATTCCACATCACTCTGAAATGTTATAGGTCATTAGTTTGGGGATAGTATTTTTAAGGATAAGTGAGTCAAAGGCAAAAAGGTATTCTTCATCTGCTCCTGTGAGCTTCACTAGAAAAACAGTTTTCTCATTGCCTCTCAAGGCTTCAAATCTCCCAGCACTTCACTATACCACAATTACTCCACTTTTTACTCAAATTTACACTTTGAACACTTTATTCCTCCCCATACTCTATTATGAATAAAGGAGTTCTTTTCAGGACTTCATTTCCATAGTTTTAACAGAAAGATATTTCAGCTTAATTAAAGCATCTTCTTAATTCTCTACCTTTCTTGAAGTTTTCTTTTCTTTCTTACCACTAGTAGTTTATAAAGTCTCTTTTCATGTGGATCACTCTCCTTTTCTCTTTCTGGCACGAAAAGATTAATCCGCAAGTTTCATCTGGATAAGAAAGAGTTAAAATCTTGCCCAGGCTTTTGTAGATGGTTCTGTGATTTCTGCCGGAGCAGCAGCTAGAGCTGTCTTTGATAGAAGATTCTTCATGGCTGCTCTGCAGTGTGGTTGCTGTCTCAGCCTGCCGCAGGTCAAAGCTTTTCTTCTTTATTCGGCAGTTTTCTGGTAAATTCTATCACAGCAAAAACCTGCAGCTAAGCCAGGAACCGGCCTGGCCCGGCTCAGCCCGGGGGTAAGCCCCCGCCGGCCCCCATCTCCCAGGCGGGAGAACGGCAGGCCCAAGCTCGGCCCCCCCACCCAGGCCGCATGGCCTGGGCAGAGAACGGGAGGCCAGCCGGAGCTCCGCCACTCTTCACAGCCAGGAAACAGAGAAGCCCTACAGACTTCTGGGTGTACACTTTAAGGTGGGTTCACAAGTTGATTCTACTTTTCAATGGCTAAAACTGCTGTCAATTCTCAGCAATGACCGATAATTGGTCAAGAGAAAAGACTCCCCAGGAGACCCCAGCAACTTTAACTTTCTTAAAGGTAAAGGAAACTCTATGACAGAACCCCAAACACTGAAAATAAAAACC
The DNA here is from genome assembly GCF_030490865.1 of Poecile atricapillus. Lineage (NCBI taxonomy): Eukaryota > Metazoa > Chordata > Aves > Passeriformes > Paridae > Poecile > Poecile atricapillus. The sequence goes on along the minus strand of NW_026709020.1, from coordinate 7,495 downwards.
CCAAAAATGTGGGCCTGGAACGCCAAAACTTTGGGGATGAGAACAGCAAAAATTTGGGCCTGGAACCCCCAAAATTTGGGCTTGGAACCTGAAAACAGAGTCTAGAACCCCAAAAACCAGGGAGGAGGGAGGAAGGGAGGAGGGAGGAAGGGAGGGAGGAAGGGAGGGAGGGAGGAAGGGAGGGAGGAGGAGGGAGGGAGGGAGGGAGGGAGGAGGGAGGGAGGGAGGAGGAAGGAAGGAAGGAAGGAAAGGAAGGAAGGAAGGAAGGAAGGAAGGAAGGAAGGAAGGAAGGAAGGAAGGAAGGAAGGAAGGAAGGAAGGAAGGAAGGAAGGAAGGAAGGAAGGAAGGAAGGAAGGAAGGAAGGAAGGAAGGAAGGAAGGAAGGAAGGAAGGAAGGAAGGAAGAGAAGGAAGGAAGGAAGGAAGGAAGGAAGGAAGAAGGAAGGAAGGAAGGAAGGAAGGAAGGAAGGAAGGAAGGAAGGAAGGAAGGAAGGAAGGAAGGAAGGAAGGAAGGAAGGAGGAAGGAGGAAGGAAGGAAGGAAGGAAGGGGCGGAAGGAATATGTGGGTTGGGAAAGGCCTGGATTGGCTCCCACTGTGGCTTTGAGGTTTCAGTGAATTAAAGCAACAAATTGTCCATTTGAGTGAAACCCACCCTGCAAATCCCATTCCCGGGGGATCCCGAGCCAAAATCCCAGTGGCAGAAAAATCAGTTTTTCTTGGAGCAAATCCAGCGAATTCCAGAGCTTTTCCCCTCCCCTTGGCAAAAGCCTTTTCTCCCTGTTTTTATTTTGTTTATTTTTTTGGCTCAATTGTTCCCGATCTCTTTTCTGAGGGGTGGGGATGAGGAGATTGGGCCAGGATTTAGGAGAGAGGGACGCGCTCCCTGCCAGGTTTTTTCTGGGAAAAAAAACCCCTGGAATCCGGAGGTAAAATCTGGTATTTTGATAATGAAAGCGCAGCCCTTTTCCAGAGACATTCCTCCGGCCTATTGGATCTGCTTTCCCTGTTCCTGTGCGCTCCTTGTTTGGTTATTTCTGGAAAACATCTGTCCGAGGCCTGGTGGCTCCCTGAACTGGGAATTCAGGGAAAATCTTGGGAATTTTCTTGGGGAAAAACATCCAAATCCTGGGCACCCTCTGGGGGGACAGGAGCCCCCAGCAGGGGCAGGGAAAAACCCCAATTCCGTGGAAAAATATGGGAATTTTCTGGGCTGGAAAAGAAATTTTCCTCCCCCCCGAGCGGTGCTGGGATAAAGGCGGGGATGGATTTTCCAGGTGAAAAACGGGATCGGTCCCAGCGCTGCCTCAGCTGTGATTAATCCGGGTAATTAATCCAATTAATGAATTAGTTAATCCGGGGTGGGACACGGGTGAGGCTGAGCTCTTCCAGGCCGGTGGCGTCATGGCTTTGGAGGTTTCCATCCTCTCCCGCGGATTTCATGGATTTGGGGAAAGTTTTTCCTCCCTTTTCCCACTCCGGGCTGGAGCTGAGGGAATTGGAGCCGAATTCCAGAGGGAATCTCCCGATTCCTGGGATCCGGCCCCAGCTGCGGGCACAGCCCAGCTGCAAATCCCGGGATTTACGGGGTGGGAAAGGGCCGGGATCCCTGGAATTCCCAGGATTTGGGATTCCAGCGGTGGCAGCTGGAAATCAGCTGGATCCTACCTGGAGCAATCCCGGCAATTCCTCCTCCCTGTGCCCGGCACAGCCCCAGATCCAAACCCCGCTGGGCTTTTCGGGGAATTTTTGGAAGTCCAAAGAAGCCATGTCCAAATGCTGGAGGAATTTCATGGATTTTCCACATTTCACTGGGAATTTCTCTGGATTTCCCCCATTTCAGTGGGAATTTCGCTGGATTTTCCCCATTTCACTGGGAATTTCTCTAGATTTCCCCTGTTTCACTGGGAATATCACGGATTTCCCCATTTCAGAGGGAATTTCAATGGATTTCCCCCCGGTTGCAGCAGGAATCTCTTCCCATCCCCTCTCCCGTTCCCTCATCCCTTTCCCTCTGTCCCAGGGTCCCCGATTCCCTTTTCCTGTCTCCTCTCCCCATTTTCCCGGGATCCTGATGGCATCCCGGGGCTGTATCCATGCCTTTGTGCTCAGGCCGAGCTTCCCGAGCTCGCGCCGCTGGGAACGGCGGCTCCAAGGGCTTTGGGGGCATCCAATTTGGGATGAGAAACCCCAAAATCTGGGATGGGAGCCCAAAAATTTGGGATGAGAAGGTTTAGGGTAGGAAGTCTAAAAACTTGAGCCTGGAACCTTAAAACTTGTGCCTGGAACCCAAAAATTTGGGATGAGAAGAGTTAGGGTAGGAAGCAAAACTTGGGGCCTGGAACCCCAAAAATTTGGATGAGAACAGCAAAAATTTGGGATGAGAACCCCCAAAATTTGGGATGAATAGGGTTAAGATAGAGAACCCCAAAAATTTGGGCCTGGAACCCCAAATATTTGGGATGAGAACGCCCAAAAATAGGGCCTTGAACCCCAAAAATTTGGGAAGAGAAGGGTTAGGGTAGAGAACCCCAAAAATTTTGGGCCTGGAACCCCAAAAATTGAGATAAAAAACCCCAAATTTGGGCCTGGAACCCCAGAAAAAAATTTGGGATGAGAAGGGTTAGGGTAGGGACCCCAAAAATTTGGCCCTGAACCCCCAAAATTATACAGAGTCTAGAACCCCCCCAACCCGAGTCTAGAACCCGAGTCTAGAACGCTAGAACCTGAGCCTAGAACCGGATCTAGAACCCTAGAACCTGATCTAGAACCTGATCTAGAACCCGACCTAGAACCTGATCTAGAACCGGCTCTAGAACCCTAGAACGTGATCTAGAACGTGATCTAGAACCCGATCTAGAACCCGATCTAGAACCCTAGAACGTGATCTAGAACGTGATCTAGAACCTTAGAACCCGATCTAGAACCCTAGAACGTGAGTCTAGAACCCGAATCTAGAACCCCAAAGTTCGAGTCAAGAACCTCAAAACTTGAGTTTAGAACCCCAAAATTCGAGTCTGGGACCCCAAATTCCGAGTCTGGAACCCCGAAACCACCGAGCCTAGAGCCCCAAAACCTGAGTATGGAACCTTGCAAATCGGAGTCTGGAACCTCCAAATTCTGTGTCTGGAAGCCCAGAACTCGAGTCTAGAACCAAAAAAACGGAGTATGTAACCTGGAAAATTCTGCGTCTAAAAGCCCCAAAAATTTGGGATGAGAAGGGTTAGGGTAGGAACCCCAAAAATTTGGGCCTGGAACCCAAAAATTTGGGATGAGAACACCAAAAATTGGGCCTGGGACCCCAAAAAATTTGGGATTGAGAAGGGTTAGGGTAGGAACCCCAAAATTTGGCCCTGGAACCTGCCAAAAAATTTGGGATGAGAACCCCAAAAATTTGGGATGAGAAGGGTTAGGGTAGGATGCCCAAAATTTGGGCCTGGAACCACAAAAATTGAAGATAAAAACCCCAAATATTTGTGATGAGAACCCCAAAAAATCAGGCCTGGAACCTGTCGTGGTTTTGAACCAGTAATTAACAAACAAGGGGGAAAAAAGAATTATTATTTTTCTGCTGTGAGATATGGATTAAAATAAGAGCAAACTAGGCATAAAACTTAAAAGGAATAAAGAGAAGTTATTGACAAACTACAAGAATAAGAACACCAGAATAAACTTTTAGAAAAACCTTTTCATTTCTTACTGCTCACTATTCTTTTGTTCACATGACAACAGAGACAAAAACTCTATAATTTGATGGTTTAAACAGTTCTAATTCTTTTTATAGTCTTTTCCTCAGTTTCTGTAGAGAAACAGAAGTTCTTTCTGTTAATTTATGGAGTTTTTCACAAGAAAACTATTTTGTTATAGTTTCTCGTTCTTCTGATATCAGCTGCTCAGAGCTGTTATTATCAGAGCCCACCCCTCCTATTCCACATCACTCTGAAATGTTATAGGTCATTAGTTTGGGGATAGTATTTTTAAGGATAAGTGAGTCAAAGGCAAAAAGGTATTCTTCATCTGCTCCTGTGAGCTTCACTAGAAAAAGTTTTCTCATTGCCTCTCAAGGCTTCAAATCTCCCAGCACTTCACTATACCACAATTACTCCACTTTTTACTCAAATTTTACACTTTGAACACTTTATTCCTCCCATACTCTATTATGAATTAAAGGAGTTCTTTTCAGGGACTTCATTTCATAGTTTTAACAGAAAGATATTTCAGCTTAATTAAAGCATCTTCTTAATTCTCTACCTTTCTTGAAGTTTTCTTTTCTTTCTTACCACTAGTAGTTTATAAAGTCTCTTTTCATGTGGATCACTCTCCTTTTCTCTTTCTGGACGAAAAGATTAATCCGCAAGTTTCATCTGGATAAGAAAGAGTTAAAATCTTGCCCAGGCTTTTGTAGATGGTTCTGTGATTTCTGCCGGAGCAGCAGCTAGAGCTGTCTTTGATAGAAGATTCTTCATGGCTGCTCTGCAGTGTGGTTGCTGTCTCAGCCTGCCGCAGGTCCAAAGCTTTTCTTCTTTATTCGGCAGTTTTCTGGTAAATTCTATCACAGCAAAACCTGCAGCTAAGCCAGGAACCGGCCTGGCCCGGCTCAGCCCGGGGTAAGCCCCCGCCGGCCCCCATCTCCCAGGCGGGAGAACGGCAGGCCCAGCTCGGCCCCCCCACCCAGGCCGCATGGCCTGGGCAGAGAACGGGAGGCCAGCCGGAGCTCCGCCACTCTTCACAGCCAGGAAACAGAGAAGCCCTACAGACTTCTGGGTGTACACTTTAAGGTGGGGTTCACAAGTTGATTCTACTTTTCAATGGCTAAAACTGCTGTCAATTCTCAGCAATGACCGATAATTGGTCAAGAGAAAAGACTCCCAGGAGACCCCAGCAACTTTAACTTTCTTAAAGGTAAAGGAAACTCTATGACAGAACCCCAACACTGAAAATAAAAACCCCAAAAATGTGGGCCTGGAACGCCAAACTTTGGGATGAGAACAGCAAAAATTTGGGCCTGGAACCCCCAAAATTTGGGCTTGAACCTGAAAACAGAGTCTAGAACCCCAAAAACCAGGGAGGGAGGGAGGAAGGGAGGAAGGGAGGAAGGGAGGGAGGGAGGGAGGGAGGGACGGAGGGAGGGAGGGAGGGAGGGAGGGAGGGAGGGAGGGAGGGAGGGAGGGAGGGAGGGAGGGAGGGAGGAAGGGAGGAAGGAGGAAGGAAGGAAGGAAGGAAGGAAGGAAGGAAGGAAGGAAGGAAGGAAGGAAGGAAGGAAGGAAGGAAGGAAGGAAGGAAGGAAGGAAGGAAGGAAGGAAGGAAGGAAGGAAGGAAGGAAGGAAGGAAGGAAGGAAGGAAGGAAGGAAGGAAGGAAGGAAGGAAGGAAGGAAGGAAGGAAGGAAGGAAGGAAGGAAGGAAGGAAGGAAGGAAGGAAGGAAGGAAGGAAGGAAGGAAGGAAGGAATATGTGGGGTGGGAAAGGCCTGGATTGGCTCCCACTGGTGGCTTTTGAGGTTTCAGTGAATTAAAGCAACAAATTGTCCATTTGAGTGAAAGCCACCCTGCAAATCCCAGTCCCGGGGGATCCCGAGCCAAAATCCCAGTGGCAGAAAAATCAGTTTTTCTTGGAGCAAATCCAGCGAATTCCAGAGCTTTTCCCCTCCCCTTGGCAAAAGCCTTTTCTCCCTGTTTTTATTTTGTTTATTTTTTTTGGCTCAATTGTTCCCGATCTCTTTTCTGAGGGGTGGGATGAGGAGATTGGGCCAGGATTTAGGGAGAGAGGGATGCGCTCCCTGCCAGGTTTTTTCTGGAAAAAACCCCTGGAATCCGGAGGTAAAATCTGGTATTTTGATAATGAAAGCGCAGCCCTTTTCCAGAGAATTCCTCCGGCCTAATTGGATCTGCTTTCCCTGTTCCCGTGCGCTCCTTGTTTGGTTATTTCTGGAAAACATCTGTCCGAGGCCTGGTGGCTCCCTGAACTGGGAATTCAGGGAAAATCTTGGGAATTTTCTTGGGGAAAAACATCCAAATCCTGGGCACCCTCTGGGGGGGACAGGAGCCCCCAGCAGGGCAGGGAAAAACCCCAATTCCGTGGGAAAAATATGGAATTTTCTGGGCTGGAAAAGAAATTGTCCTCCCCCCCGAGCGGTGCTGGGATAAAGGCGGGGATGGATTTTCCAGGTGAAAAACGGGATCGGTCCAGCGCTGCCTCAGCTGTGATTAATCTGGGTAATTAATCCAATTAATGAATTAGTTAATCCCGGGGGTGGGACACGGGTGAGGCTGAGCTCTTCCAGGCCGGTGGCGTCATGGCTTTGGAGGTTTCCATCCTCTCCCGCGGATTTCATGGATTTGGGGAAGTTTTTCCTCCCTTTCCCACTCCCGGGCTGGTGCTGAGGGAATTGGAGCCGAATTCCAGAGGAATCTCCCGATTCCTGGGATCCGGCCCCAGCTGCGGGCACAGCCCAGCTGCAAATCCCGGGATTTACGGGGTGGGAAAGGGCCGGGATCCCTGGAATTCCCAGGATTTGGGATTCCAGCGGTGGCAGCTGGAAATCAGCTGGATCCTACCTGGAGCAATCCCGGCAATTCCTCCTCCCTGTGCCCGGCACAGCCCAGATCCCAAACCCCGCTGGGCTTTTCGGGGAATTTTTGGAAGTCCAAAGAAGCCATGTCCAAATGCTGGGGAGGAATTTCAATGGATTTTCCACATTTCACTGGGAATTTCTCTGGATTTCCCCCATTTCAGTGGGAATTTCGCTGGATTTTCCCCATTTCACTGGGAATTTCTCTAGATTTCCCCTGTTTCACTGGGAATATCACTGATTTCCCCCATTTCAGAGGGAATTTCAATGGATTTCCCCCCGGTTGCAGCAGGGAATCTCTTCCCCATCCCCTCTCCCGTTCCCTCATCCCTTTCCCTCTGTCCCAGGGTCCCCGATTCCCTTTCCTGTCCTCCTCTCCCCATTTTCCCGGGATCCTGATGGCATTCCCGGGGCTGTATCCATGCCTTTGTGCTCAGGCCGAGCTTCCCGAGCTGGCGCCGCTGGGAACGGCGGCTCCAAGGGCTTTGGGGGCATCCAATTTGGGATGAGAACCCCAAAATCTGGGATGGGAGCCCCAAAAATTTGGGATGAGAAGGTTTAGGGTAGGAAGTCCTAAAAACTTGAGCCTGGAACCTTAAAACTTGTGCCTGGAACCCAAAAAATTTGGGATGAGAAGAGTTAGGGTAGGAACCCAAAACTTGGGCCTGGAACCCCAAAAATTTGGGATGAGAACAGCAAAAATTTGGGATGAGAACCCCCAAAATTGGGATGAATAGGGTTAGGATAGAGAACCCCAAAAATTTGGGCCTGGAACCCAAATATTTGGATGAGAACGCCCAAAAATAGGGCCTTGAACCCCAAAAATTTGGAAGAGAAGGGTTAGGGTAGAGAACCCCAAAAATTTGGGCCTGGGGGGGGGGGGGGGGGGGAACCCCAAAAATTGAAGATAAAAAACCCCAAAATTTGGGCCA